>NC_136063.1:1497856212-1498041212 GCF_964261635.1 Lissotriton helveticus | reverse complement strand
GCAATCACAGACTAAAATGGCATAAGGTTGCATGTCAGGAGGATGTACTGTTTAGTATTAGAGCGTCAGTTGAACTAAAGAGCATAGAACTCTCATCGCTCAACACCGCCCAGGGTAATGAGCAGGGTTTCCAATTGAGTGAATCTTACAGGAGTTTAATAACGAAATTGGGCTCCTTTTTTATTGCTAGGGAGGCCCCGGACAGGCTCCTGAAGCGAGCCGAGCAAGGAGAGGTTCTCCGGGCACCACGGAACCCCCGTCCCGGGCCTTTGGCAGTGCGGCAGGCCGGAGGGACCATTCAAAAATAAGGAGTACAGTCAAGACAATACATACATGAGTGCATTAAAAAAAGAGAAAGTTCAAAATGACATGTCTTTTCCAAAACAGAAGAACGGAGCCCGTCAACTCCCGTTCATGGAGAACCAATCAATTCAGATTTCCAGACCAACAGATACCAAAATCAGGAAGTCCAGAGACTACCAAGAGACCGTCGGACAGGGGTTAACCACAGACCGTCCTACAGACTATCCTGCAATCCTCCTGGTTCACCCTCAGGACTATTCTGACTGAGCACGCTGCCTTAGCGTCACTTCAGATGTGTCCCAAAGGCTACCCAGGTACAATCACAGGCTTTTGCAAGAGCAGTCCGGCCGGGTGCGCACCACACTAGCCACACCAAGGTGTCCGATCAGCGTCTCTATTATTCACCAAAGAAGTCCGTGGAGAATCTGCCCGTGCAGCCACAATGCCGCCCCGTCAGACCCCCAAAGTTCTCTGTGGTACATCGACCACCAAATCCAATGCAGTTAACTGCTTCAAAGCGCCGCTCAACAGCGTGTTCCAAAAGAAATCAATCACAATTCACTCACCTGGTGCACGCAGGTACAATTGCGTATTCTCCACTGGCAACTCCTGAAGACCAACACGGTCAGCTCCTGGGTTACGCCCGTAGGACTCCGGCGAAGGGTCACTAGCAGCTGGGGCTCCCTGATCATGAGAGCGGAGTAAGTCAGAATCTCTGGTCAGTCCTCCCACTCCACTAGAACTCCCCTTTTCTTTGTCCTTTCTACCCAGTTATGGGAGGACGACCTCAATGCGGAGTCCCACCAGAGTTGCCAACTGACATACCATAAAAAATAACATAAGGAGCTGTACCTACCAATAGCCCCAATACCAATTAACAAATAAAAAGTCAGTTGGCAGTGAAGAAAGTTCAATCGTTTATTATGCAAAATACTCTATAGAGGAGCCTCTCCCATCCTTACCCCTCAGGTGCGTGGAGAAGACTGCTGGCTTACACTCAAAACAGCACATATATAATTTCAGGATGGTACATGAAGTCGCCGTACATGGAAAAACACTACTTACTCTCTCGGTCCTCGAGGAAGGACCATATATGGCACACATGATTAGTTCAAAGCTCTGCTTTGTTATAATTGGGGAGGTCAGGAGGGGTGACTCCCTTTCTTCCCGGTGTCCGGGAGTACAGGCACGGCGCCTTCAGGAATGCGCTTATCGCACCCGAAGCCGGATGCGACCTTGAGTCCCAGGACAGAGAAAGAATAGTGTGCATTCAGCTGCTCTCAGTAACTCGATTCAGAAAAGGGGGTGGTGATGAACAGAGTGTCTGAATTAAGCAGACCACTCTTACCCAGTCCAAAGATCAGGGCTTGATCCATCACCGTTATGAATCGTTTTGGCCACCACAAGTGTGGAAGGGTATGCTCAGATGTGAGTCCCTTGCTCACTGCACCATCAGGATTCAAGCAAGCTGGGCCGAAGACGGCTGTAATGCCAGAAACCGGTCCCCGGAAGCTTGTTTCCTTTCCAGTAAAGAATTGGCTTGGTAGTTTGGTCTGCCCTGTTCCCATGATGCACTGGGCCAGGGTCAGACTAATTTGCATGTAGCCAGGTTCTGAGCTGAGATGGTGCAGTGAGCTAAAAAACGGTGATGGATCAAGCCCTGATCTTTTGACTGGGTAGGAGTGTTCTGCTTAATTCAGATACTCTGTCCATCACCACCCCCTTTATGAATCGTTTTGGCCACCACAAGTGTGGAAGGGTATGCTCAGATGTGAGTCCCTTGCTCACTGCACCATCAGGATTCAAGCAAGCTGGGCCGAAGACGGCTGTAATGCCAGAAACCGGTCCCCGGAAGCTTGTTTCCTTTCCAGTAAAGAATTGGCTTGGTAGTTTGGTCTGCCCTGTTCCCATGATGCACTGGGCCAGGGTCAGACTAATTTGCATGTAGCCAGGTTCTGAGCTGAGATGGTGCAG
Source organism: Lissotriton helveticus (assembly GCF_964261635.1). NCBI lineage: Eukaryota > Metazoa > Chordata > Amphibia > Caudata > Salamandridae > Lissotriton > Lissotriton helveticus. The sequence continues at coordinate 1,498,038,935 of NC_136063.1, read as the reverse complement.
TGAGCTAAAAAACGGTGATGGATCAAGCCCTGATCTTTTGACTGGGTAGGAGTGTTCTGCTTAATTCAGATACTCTGTCCATCACCACCCCCTTTATGAATCGCTCTCAGTAACTCAACTGAACTGGGACCTGAGAACCATTGGAGAGCAAAACGTGATCACTGCTCGGGCCTGTCGCTGACAGAGAAAGATGGCGTCTGCATGGTTCTCGGCCTACTGGATGTAAACAGAACACACAAACAGCATATACTCTTACCAATTAGCTAGAGCAGATGTAGGTTAGGCATTATGCATACTTGGATGAGAAATATATATAGATACATCATGCTAATATAATATATATGGCTAATACTATTAATGTAGGGGAAAATCGGATTTTATCCCTCAAGTGTGTGAGAGCAACTGTCAAAAATTTGGGGTCTGGATGGGGCGGGCCATAGAGGTTTAGGATTGTGAGAGTAGTATCATCAATAGTAAGGGTGAGTAATAACCAACGACCTTCTGTATCATGATGTTGAGAGTGCATAGTAATTCAAAGAGACTGATGACAAAGAATTATAACACCATTTCTGTTGGTTGTGGAGGGTGAGGAGAAGATTTCACAAATGTATTGTTTTTTTAAGTTTGTCAGTCTCCAGTTTATTGAGATGAGTCTCTTGTAACAAAGCTACTTGCCATTTCAAACGAGCTAAATGAGATAAGACACACTGACTTTTGATGGGGCTTTTAAGGCCCTGAACATTCCCTGTCATTATTCTAAGTTGCATTATATTGATGATTCATAATTGCTGTCTCATGAAAAGAAAAAAACAAGGCATATTAGAATAGTAGAAGTGAAGGGAAAGAAAAAGTAGAAAAATAGAAGAAGAAAATGGTGCAGGAGAAAAGGTGAAGGTATACAACCTCCGAAAGATAGATATGCTTAAAGATGGCATCGCTAGGGCAAAAGTCCATGAATGCTGAGGAAGAAGAGAAAGGCAAAGGAAAAAACCCTATAGGGTATAGGGACAGCAGAGCACGTGAGAGAGTCAGGCAAAGCACCTTCAGCGCATCCGCAGAAATTCTGAATATTAAGATATGTGGGAGCGAGATCAGAACGTATGATCTATCATTGACAGATAAGCCACAGTAATGACATATGTACATGAGACATAGAAACTTAGAGGGACACCAGACTAACCATTTTAAACATGAAGGAGGACAGTTGGGGTATTGTGGACAGAACACGACGCAAGGAGCTATACAAGGATTCCACCAGAGGTTCCTGTTTAGTTAAAAAAACTGGTGATAATTTGCATTAAACTGAACGAAAAGTATAAACATTGGAACAGTGATAAATTATGACAGTCATGTAATAGAGGATACCCCAAAGTCGATGGCTTCTGTTTTGTGTTGGTTAATATGGTTTGTAAGTCAGGAGACTCATAGAAGGAGTAGAATTTGTCCTTGAAAGTGTGTTTCAAGCGGCATGGGTGGGTGGACTAGACCATATCTGATATTCAAGAGCTCTGTGTGACTTCAGCGCCTCGGTCGGGGTTAAGAGAGTTTCTGAACTTCTTCTTCCAGTCCTCCTACATTCTTGGATGATGGAAGGCAGCCGCAACACAATAATTCCTGCATTTCATGTTTTAAAGGCATTTCCAACAAAACACCAGCACCTCGACACGCATTATTGGGGCCACCATTTTCTCTTCAGTCAACGCACCTGCAGTGAATTTCTACACTATGTGACCCTTACTTCTCGACCTCTTGCAGCGCTCTGAATATTTTTTTGATGCTGGAAATGTTGGCGCACTGCTTTTATTCAAATGTGAGGGCAATATTAATACGCAATTACTGCTTATGTGTTTTCCTTCATCTATGCTCTATTACATGTGACTTTCTTTCCTGAAGCTCCATATCGCTATGCTCTGCTCCACATGAGGCAAACAACACTTTGTTATAATCTTTGAATTTGGTTCCTACTATCTTCTTTTTGACTCTGACCATATTACCTGCTTTCTCTTGTTTTTTACTCTGGCCTCACAGCCCTATATGGGGCGATCTCGCAGAGTGGAAAGTGGTAGTAAGCCATCCTCGTTCTCTAAGGCTGCACATTAACTTTATTCATTGAGCACTTAGGGCCAGATGTAGGTAAATTTTTTTTTCCAACTCTTAAATACCGACTCATACTAAATCGGTATTTTAGAATCGGAAAACGGGATGTAGGTAAAATTTCGCTAAATGTTACTGATTCATTATCATTCGGAATATCCAATCGGTATTTACCGAATCGGTATTTACCGATTCGGGAAATACCGAATCGGTAAGTCACATTCATTCACATGGACCTTCAGGCCCATAGGAATGAATGGGATCTACCGATTCGCCATTTCGCAAATCGGTAAATACCGATTCGGTAAATACCGAATCTGAAGTTTTGAAATTGACATGTGAGCCTGCTAACCAATAAAGGACACCCTGCACACCCCACAACCAAGGCCCAGAGTAACCAACCAATCAGAATGAAGCACCCCTCCCCAGTACCTGGGAGTGGCCACACCAATGCAGGTGCAGAGCAACTGAACAAACAAAAGGGCAGAGATGAGAGGAGCTGACTATCCAGAGCAAAGCTGTTAAACAGAATGGAGTCTCAGGAAGGGCAAACGGATGGTGGTGAGCGCAAAAGAAAAATTAAGTTCAGCCCAGCAGAACTGCTGGTGCTTGTGGAAGAAATTGTGAGTCACTACACCCACATTTTTGGCAAACAGTCTCTGCATGTTGCAGAGTCTGTTAAGAGAAACATATGGCTTGGCATACAGGCAAAGGTCAATGCCATTGGGGTGACCCACATGGAGATTGACGACATAAAGAAACAATGGTACGACCTGCGCATAATTACCATGAAGAAGATTGCTGCCCAAACAAAGGAGGCTGGTGTGACAGGAGGTGGTAGAAACAAAGCACCAAAACTGACTGAGCTGGAGGAGTTAGTGGAATCAACCCTGGAGCCAGAAAGCATCCATGGGATAGGTGACTTGGACAGTTCAGCAAGAGCAACAAAGAAACAAGGTAAGATGCTTGGACCCTAATCCAAACCCATTACCCTGAACCCGTTCCCCACTGTGTATAATCATTACACTCCTGAACAGCTTTCACTGGAGGCCAGCAATGCATCATGGGAGACGTAGTCATAGTTACATACATGCAATGCATACACCACACAATTTAGCAAGGCATGCCACACACATCTCCAAGCACACAATGTACCCTAGGCAAATGTGTGTAAACAATTTATTTAAAAAGTACACACATGTGGACAACACCATTGATCCTATGTCCATATGTTTTCACAGGTGTGTCCTCATGCAGTACAGCACCAGTAAGGGAGGAGAGTGCACCAGCAACTAACATAAAAGAAAAAGAGAAACAAAGCATAGGTCATAGCGCTGTAGAAAGAGGCAACAACACATCCCAGGAAGCCTCAACACCTGAGCGAGCCACAACACCTGTGCCGCAATTGTTTGGAAACCCTGAGTTTGAACACACACCGCTTACACCAACACAAACGTCCAGGTCGTCCATGCAGGGAAGGGCAAGTAGGCCTGATGTGCCCCCTCTGAGGATCCTGGATACCTCAGATGAGGCGGATGAGGAGGTTGAAAATCAAACCATGTCACCTGTGGCTGACAAGGCCAGGCCGCAGATTACAGCAGGCACTGCGTGTACCAGTGTCCTTGGCAGGGCACTTGAGGGTGGCGAGGGGCAGGAAGGAGAGAGCGTCTTCTGTGGCCTGGAGGCCGCAATGGTGAAAGTACAGCGCCTGCAGGCTAAGGCAATGTTGGCCGTGCACAGGCAGGTTTGCAGCATAAACTACAAACTGTCACACATAGACAAGGGAATAGGCAACATTGCTGGTAGCTTGGAGTCAATTGCCAAAGGGATGTCAGACATCTCAACATACATGGGTGTACTGTCTGATAAGTTTGACAGGGACCATCTAGAGCGTCACAGGGAGCGGCAGTGTATGCGGCAGCAGTCCAAGGCACTTAACCGATTTGCAATATCAACATCACTACTGTGCCGCCGCTCAATAACCATGCAGAATGCAATAGTGCACTGCTGAACAGACTTGACACGGGGCATGGGAAGAGTGACCTCTGCGATGGAGCATATGCTCACCACTCAAACAGGCACTGCTGTTGACATGGGTGTGGAGGAGACAGAAGGGTCCACCAGCAGGAGTGGCTCCAGCACACCTGTACCAGAGCCATCACTTCTATAAAAGCCATTTGTTTCCCCTTTATTGCACCAAACACACCCCTTCCCATTTATAGCAGAGCCATAGTGTGACTGGTATATAAGAAAGCCTGCCAAATAGCGGGGAACTGAAGTAAGTATCCCCGTAGGGCAGAATGCATGCTGCATCGCCTTCTTTACTTCCCCAGTCACATTGGCCCTGCTTGCTCTCTCCCGGGTGTGGTGGACGTATATCGACACCATTAGAATAATACTTACCGCCTTTTTGTTTGCTGTTGTTCTGCACCTGAAAGCCTCCCGGTATCCACTCTTCCAGAAACGGAGCACCTAGAAGAAACAGAGAAGAGGAAAACGTGAAGAAACACCCTTATTCCTGTTTGAACACGAACAAAGTACTCTGTATATAGACTTTTGGGTCTCAACAATCTGCATACAGCGAATGTCCTACTGACTAATAAAGCACCCACTATTAACCCAATACGGCCTCCTCGCTTCTGTTTCCGCCCATCCCTCCGACAGTCCTCAACTAAGATCCTTGTATATCGGATGTGGTCTACTCCACTCATGCCTTTTTAAATTCACTTTCAGGGTAGTTGGCTTTTGTGTATTCCTTCATCCCAGCCACACAATATGGGGAGTGGATGTTTTTAAGATGGGCCATCCTATCTGGATGGGGTTGGAGCTTTTCACAGCCCCACTTGCATTTTAAAGACTCTGCTCCAGCACACACACACAGAACTTCAGAGACTCCAAGGACTAGGTGGCTGGCTTCCTTATCATAGCCTCAAGGACAGAAAAGGTACCAACCATCTTCATTCAATCAATCAAGGAAATTGTAGAGCGCGCTACTCACCCGTTAGGGTCTCAAGGCGCTGAGGGGGGTCGCTACTGCTCGAACTACCAGGTCTTGAGTTGCTTCCTGAAGGCGAGAGAGTCCTGCGTCAGCCGGAGGTGGGTGGGGAGGGAGTTATTGGCTGCCAGGTAGGAGAAGGATCTTCCTCCGGCGTTGGTTTTGCGAATACGTGGGACGATGGCGAGGGCGAGGCTGGTGGAGTGGAGCTGGCGGGTAGGTGTGTAGAATGCGAGACGGTTGTTGAGGTACCTGGGGCCCGTGTCGTGGAGAGCCTTGTGTGCGTGGGTGAGGAGTCGGAATGTGATTCTCTTGCTGACGGGAAGCCAGTGCAGGTTCTTCAGATGGGCAGAGATGTGGCTGTGGCGGGGGATGTCCAAGATGAGTCTTGCCGAGGCATTTTGGATGTGCTGTAGTCTTTTCTGGAGCTTGGCTGTGGTTCCGGCGTAGAGGGTGTTTCGGTAGTCCAGGCGGTTGGTGACGAGGGCCTGGGTGACCGTCTTCCTGGTTGCGGTGGGGATGCATCGGAAGATTTTTCGGAGCATGCGCAGGGTGTTGAAAAGGACGATGAGACGGCGTTGACTTGCTTGGTCATCGTGAGGGAGGAGTCCAGGATGAAGCCCAGGTTGAGAGCGTGGTCCGTTGGCTTGGGTGCGGTGCCCAGGGCAGATGGCCACTAGGAGTCGTCCCGGGCGGAGGGCGAGGGTCCGAGGATGAGGACTTCCGTTTTGTCAGAGTTCAGCTTCAGACGGCAGAGCTTCATCCATTCCGTGAAGTCCTTCATTCCTTCCTGGAGGCTGGCTCTGGCGGTGGCGGGGTCATTGGTGAGGGAGTGTATCAACTGTGTGTCGTCAGCGTAGGAGACGATGTTGAGATTGTGTTTGCGTGCGATGGCTGCGAGGGGGCTCATGTAGACATTGAAGAGGGTGGGGCTGAGCGAGGATCCTTGTGGGACGCCGCAGATGACTTCGGTAGCTGCTGACCGGAACGGGGGGAGGCGGACTCTCTGGGTTCTACCGGCGAGTAACGAGATGATCCATTCTAAGGCCGCGCCTTGGATTCCGGTGTCGCTGAGGTGTTGTATCAGGGTGCGGTGGCATACCGTGTCGAAGGCTGCTGAGAGGTCGAGGAGGATGAGTGCGGTGGTTTCCCCGTTGTCGAGCATAGACCTGATGTCGTCGGTGGCTGCGATGAGGGCGGTCTCGGAGCTGTGGTTGGCTCGGAAACTGGACTGTGACGGGTCGAGGGATCCGTTCATCTCGAGGAAGGCGGAGAGTTGTTTGTTGACCGTCTTCTCGATGACTTTGGCAGGAAATGGGAGGAGCGAGATGAATCGGAAATTCTGAGGTCCGTTGTGTCCGCTGTGGTTTTTTTCAGGAGGGCGCTGAGTTCGGAATGCTTCCAGCTCTCTGGGAAGGTGGCTGATGCGAAGGAGCTGTTGATGACGTCGTGGAGTTGGGGTGCGATGATGGAGTCGGCGCTGTTGAAGATGTGGTGTGGGCATGGTTCGATGGGGGAGCCGGAGTGGATGGTGCTCATAGTGTGGGCGGTGTCTTCGGTGCTGACCGGGTTCCAGATGCAGAGGGTGGTGGTTGGTTGCGCTGGTTCGGTGGTTGGGTCATTGGTCTGAGCGCCGAAGCTGTCGTGTATATTGGCGATCTTGCGGTGGAAGAACAAGGCGAGTGAGTCGCAGAGGCCTTGCGAGGGTGTAATATCGTTGTTGTTGGCGCGAGGGTTGGAGAGCTCTTTGACAATGCTGAAGAGTTCCTTGCTGTTGTGAGTGTTGTTGTCCAGGCGCTGTTTGTAGGTGGTTCTCTTGGCGGTCCGGATCAGTTGGTGGGGCTTGCAGGTGGCGTTCTTGAGGGCTGTCATGTTCTCTTTTGTCTGGTTCTGGTGCCAGGTTTTCTCCAGTGAGCAGCAGGTTTTCTTGGAGTTTATGAGGTTGTCTGTCAACCATGAGGCTTTCTTGCTGTGGGGCCCGCTGGGTGGTTTCTTCAGTGGTGCGAGTTTGTCGGCGCAGTCGATGATCCATTCTGCGAGGTTGTGGGCTGCTTCGGTGGGGTCCGTCGTGATGGTGGGAGGGTTCTGGCTGAGGGAGGTGGTGAGGTGGTCGGCGGTGATCTTGCTCCATCTTCTGCGGGGGGCTTGGTGCGGGTGGTGGTGGGTAGTGGTTTACTTGAAGTTGAAGTGTACGCAGCTTTGGTCTGTCCAATGGAGTCCGGTGGAGTGGCTGAAGGAGATGTGCTTCCTGGAGGAGAAGACTGGGTCAAGCGTGTGGCCGGCGTAGTGGGTGGGGTTGTTCACCAGTTGCTTGAGTCCGAGGTTTGCGAGGTTGTCCAGCAGGGTGGTGGTGTTGCTGTCATTGTTGTTCTCCAGGTGGAAGTTGAGGTCTCCTAGGAGGATGTAGTCTGGGGAGGCGAGGGCGTGTGGGCTTGCGAAGTCTGCGATGGCTTTGCTGAATTGAGTGCATGGACCTGGGGGTCTGTAGATTAGGGTGCCTCTGAGGGTCGGTGTGAATCTGGAAGTGCAGGTGTTCTGCGGTGGTGAGGGTGTTGTCTGAGTTGGTTGTGATGCGGATGGTTTTTCTGTGGACGATGGCGATGCCTCCTCCGGTTTGGCTGATGCTGTCCCTCCGGGTGATCTTGTAGCCCTCCGGGATGGCTATGGCGATGTCAGGGGCTGAGGAGGCATTCATCCAGGTTTCTGTGAGGAAGGCGACGTCCGGTGCTGTAGTGTCTAGGAGGTTCCAGAGTTCAACTGCGTGCTTGTGGACGGAGCGGGTGTTGAGCAGGATGCACTTGAGGTGATTCTTGCTGGTGGAAGGTTTGGCCGGTGCTGGTCCTGGGCGGATGCAGGAGAATTTTCACTCCTGGCAGGTGAAGGGTCTGTTGGTGCGTTTCGGGGTGGCCAGGTAGCAGGTGGGGTTCCGGCCGGTGTTGAGTGCGCGGAGGGTGGCGGCGTCGTAGGTTCGTCGGGTACGTTGGCATCGTCGGGATCCAGGGTTCCTGGCGCTGGGCGTGGTCCAGGCGCGGACGGGCACAGAGGGGCTTGCCTTTGGCGCCCCTTCGGCGCACAATCGGCACACCCGCTGCGCGCGTCCGCTGCTCGGGCGCTCTGAGGTCATCATAAGTAAGGAGCCGGGAGGGAGGAGCAGCTGGGTGGCGGGAGCAGGGCGGCGAATGGGCTGGCGGGGGGCGGGGCTGCAGGGAGGCAGCGGCGGGAAGAATCTGTTGCGGGCGGCTCAGCGGCAGCTGGGTCGTCCGAAGCGGCAGTATCAGGAAGCGGCAATCAGCGGGAGGCTAACTGGCTTACTGGCAGGCAGCAGGCAGGCAGCAGTGCGTGGGAGCGCATCTGGACCCGCACCTGGACCCAGCCTGAATAAGTCCTGACTCTCCAAGTGGTGCCCGTCCAGTCCTGGCCCCTTGGATGTGGTGCTAAAGGTGCCCAGAGAGCCTAAATTCAAAACGCAGGACTTTTAGAATGTTCTGCCAAAAAATGCTCTGAGAACCAAGAGAGGACCTGGACCCACCTGCTCGCCGAACCACCCAAGGTGCATTGCTGGGCAGCCTGACTGTGTGGTAGCTCCCACTACGTTATTCTCCTCAGTAGGAAATCCTGTTTAGGGTCTCCTTGCAGAAGAGGAAACTGGCCTTGTGGAGCCTTTGCCAGCTACAGCCTGCAGATTCATCTGCTGGAGATTTTTGACTTCAGAAAAGATAAAGCCAAACAGATTAGGGAGGCCTGGTGTGTTACATGCAGTATTGAGACAGATTTGTTTCGAAAGCCCAGCAGACCACAAGTCAAACAAGAATCTCCTGCTCCCAGGGCATTCCACTGCCCCCTTGCGCCCCTTCCCCACATTCCTCCACCTTCAGTGTTGGCACTACTTGGATGGGCAGTGAGGTTCCGTGGTTTTTGGAACTGGACTCCATTTTGTTTTGCGTTGTTCGAGACGCCAATACACTTGTTAGAAAGGTCAGATCTGATGCTTTCATTTGATCTGTCTACCTTTGATATTATCTGAAGTTTTTTTTCCAGCTTCTAGCCAAGGGAAAAACCTCTGATCGTACCCGATTTTGAGCACCTTGGGCTGGGTGGAAGAAGTGACTTTGCCCCCTTAGACCCAGAAACTTCAAAAAGTCACCCCTGGAGGCCAGAAATGGCCCATAGATACTCCTGCCATGAAATCTGAGGTATACTATGGGGGCCTGGGGTCAATACCTAGAAATATGACCTGACTCTGAGGACTTAGAATGGAAAAATAAGTTTGACCCCAAACACCTCGAAATGTTACAAATATGAGTCAAAGGTGTGCCTAGGGGCTAGAAATGGACCCTAGCCACTCTTGATATGTCACCTGAGATATACTATCAGGTCCTGGAGTCCACTGGAACCCGCAAACAGTCATGAGTGTTGATCAGACCAAGCCGAATCCGGGCTCGCCCGGCCGCTTTGTTGACTCTAGATAACCTTGGGCCAATCACACGTCCCCGTGACGGCGACGATACATTCGGATGTCTGCCCTATCAACTTTCGATGGTACTTTCTGTGGCTACCATGGTGACCACGGGTAACGGGGAATCAGGGTTCGATTCCGGAGAGGGAGCCTGAGAAACGGCTTCCACTTTCAAGGAAGGCAGCAGGCGCGCAAATTACCCACTCCCGACTCGGGGAGGTAGTGAAATAACACTACAGGACTCTTTCGAGGCCCTGTAATTGGAATGAGTACACTTTAAATCCTTTAACGAGGATCCATGGCTTTGAGAGACACAGGTGCAAGTGTCAAAATGGTGACAAAAGATTTTGTGGCCCCTGAACAAATCATACTTGGTGAGATTTACCAAGTGATCAATGCAAGCAATTTCAGATAGAGACATAATTTAAACAGCACATTGTTTCTAGTCTTGTGCTACTTACCCATGTGAAATATCATGTATGTGTCATATTGGAAAGTAGTCAAAATGTGAAGTTGAATGTATGATGTTTTTAAATCACGTCACGTGTTCGAAAAAAAATGCCTTACATTTTGTTCCATAATTCTTAAACCATACAATCTGGATCCATAATTCAAAGTGCAGCATAAAGCTAACATCATGCGACAGTCATGTTTTCATTTTCATGCCTGTGCCATGATTAGAAGTGGTGAGAATCTTTCAGTGATTAAATACATGTTTTTAAAAATTGGCCTCCAGTTTTCGCAAAATGTGTCACGTATATTGTGTCATCAGTCAAGATCCATACTAGATAGAGCTTGATTTCCAACTGTAACACATTCTATAGCATGGCCTACTACAGTGTGCCATTTTAAATGCATGTGACTCACACACAAGGTAAATACAATGCAATTTGAATCCATACAAGGCGATTTTCAATTGCGGTCATCTGGTCGCCCCATTGAAATGGATAGGATATACTACAGAATATGTGGTGCACTATAATTCTTGAAGCGTATGAGGTACTGACTTAATTTAAATTGCAGTATGTATCTAAGACATGTACACTTTATAGTGGCAACTCTGATGTTTGTGGCTTATAAGGACAAGGTACAAATCGAGTGTAAGCTTTAGGTAGGTTTTTCTTTTTCACTTTCATGTATGTTGAAGAACACTTTATGCCTTTGGCTATAATTCACAATCTATAAATGATAGAGACATAATGTAAACAACACTGTGTTCCTAGTCTTGTGCTACTTACCCATGTGAATTATCATGTATGTGGAATATTGGAAAGTGGTCAAAATGTGAAGTTGAATGTATGATGTTTTTCAATTACATCACATGTTCGAAAAAGTATGCCTGTACATTTTGTCCCATAATTCTAAAACCATACAATATGGATCCATAATTCAAAGTGCAGCATACATCTAACATCATACCACTGTCCTGTGTCCATTTGCATGCCTGTGCCATGCTTACAAGAGGTGAGAATCTTTCAGTGATTAAATGCATGTTTTAAACAAAATTGTCTCCAGTTTTTGCAAAATGTATTGGGTATATTATGTCATCAGTCATGATCCATACTAGATAGAGCTTGATTTCCAACTGCAACACATTCTATAGCATAGCCTGCTACAGTGTGCCATTTTAAATGCATGTGACTCACACACAAGGTATATACAATGCAACTTGAATCCAAACGAGGCGATTTTCAATTTGCGGCCATCTGGTCGCCCCATTGAAACGGATAGGATATACTACAGAGTATGATGTGCACTATAATTCTTGAAGAGTATGAGGTACTGACTTAATTTAAATTGCAGTATGTAGCTAGGAAATTTACACTATATAGTGGCAACTCCGATGTTTGTGGCTTATAGGGACAAGGTACAAATCAAGTGTAACCTTCAGGTAGGTTTTTCGTTTTCACTTTCATGTATGTTGAAGAACACTTTATGCTTTCTGCTATAATTCACAATCTATATATGATAGAGACATAATTGAAACACCACATTGTTCCTAATCGTGTTCTACTTACCCATGTGAAGTATCATGTATGTGGCATATTGGAAACTAGTCAAAATGTGAAGTAGAATGTATGATGTTTTTCAATTGTGTCACATGTTCGAAAAAGTATGCCTTTCATTTTGTCCCATAATTCTAAAACCATACAACCTGGATCCATAATTCAAAGTGCAGCATAAAGCTACCATCATGCCACTGTCCTGTGTCCATTTGCATGCCTGTGATATGCTTACAAGAGGTGAGAATCTTTCAGTGATTAAATGCATGTTTTAAACAAAATTGTCTCCAGTTTTTGCAAAATGTATCGGGTATATTATGTCATCAGTCATGATCCATATTAGATAGAGCTTGATTTTCAACTGCAACACATTCTATAGCATAGCCTGCTACAGTGTGCCATTTTAAATGCATGTGACTCACACACAAGGTATATACAATGCAACTTGAATCCAAACGAGGCGATTTTCAATTTGCGGCCATCTGGTCGCCCCATTGAAACGGATAGGATATACTACAGAGTATGATGTGCACTATAATTCTTGAAGAGTATGAGGTACTGACTTAATTTAAATTGCAGTATGTAGCTAGGAAATTTACACTATATAGTGGCAACTCCGATGTTTGTGGCTTATAGGGACAAGGTACAAATCAAGTGTAACCTTCAGGTAGGTTTTTCGTTTTCACTTTCATGTATGTTGAAGAACACTTTATGCTTTCTGCTATAATTCACAATCTATATATGATAGAGACATAATTGAAACAGCACATTGTTCCTAGTCGTGTTCTACTTACCCATGTGAAGTATCATGTATGTGGCATATTGGAAACTAGTCAAAATGTGAAGTAGAATGTATGATGTTTTTCAATTGTGTCACATGTTCGAAAAAGTATGCCTTTCATTTTGTCCCATAATTCTAAAACCATACAACCTGGATCCATAATTCAAAGTGCAGCATAAAGCTACCATCATGCCACTGTCCTGTGTCCATTTGCATGCCTGTGATATGCTTACAAGAGGTGAGAATCTTTCAGTGATTAAATGCATGTTTTAAACAAAATTGTCTCCAGTTTTTGCAAAATGTATCGGGTATATTATGTCATCAGTCATGATCCATATTAGATAGAGCTTGATTTTCAACTGCAACACATTCTATAGCATAGCCTGCTACAGTGTGCCATTTTAAATGCATGTGACTCACACACAAGGTATATACAATGCAACTTGAATCCAAATGAGGCGATTTTCAATTTGCGGCCATCTGGTCGCCCCATTGAAACGGATAGGATATACTACAGAGTATGATGTGCACTATAATTCTTGAAGAGTATGAGGTACTGACTTAATTTAAATTGCAGTATGTAGCTAGGAAATTTACACTATATAGTGGCAACTCTGATGTTTGTGGCTTATAGGGACAAGGTACAAATCAAGTGTAACCTTCAGGTAGGTTTTTCGTTTTCACTTTCATGTATGTTGAAGAACACTTTATGCTTTCTGCTATAATTCACAATCTGTATATGATAGAAACATAATTGAAACAGCACATTGTTCCTAGTCGTGTTCTACTTACCCATGTGAAGTATCATGTATGTGGCATATTGGAAACTAGTCAAAATGTGAAGTAGAATGTATGATGTTTTTCAATTGTGTCACATGTTCGAAAAAGTATGCCTTTCATTTTGTCCCATAATTCTAAAACCATACAACCTGGATCCATAATTCAAAGTGCAGCATAAAGCTACCATCATGCCACTGTTCTGTGTCCATTTGCATGCCTGTGATATGCTTACAAGAGGTGAGAATCTTTCAGTGATTAAATGCATGTTTTAAACAAAATTGTCTCCAGTTTTTGCAAAATGTATCGGGTATATTATGTCATCAGTCATGATCCATATTAGATAGAGCTTGATTTTCAACTGCAACACATTCTATAGCATAGCCTGCTACAGTGTGCCATTTTAAATGCATGTGACTCACACACACGGTATATACAATGCAACTTGAATCCAAACGAGGCGATTTTCAATTTGCGGCCATCTGGTCGCCCTATTGAAACGGATAGGATATACTACAGAGTATGATGTGCACTATAATTCTTGAAGAGTATGAGGTACTGACTTAATTTAAATTGCAGTATGTAGCTAGGAAATTTACACTATATAGTGGCAACTCCGATGTTTGTGGCTTATAGGGACAAGGTACAAATCAAGTGTAACCTTCAGGTAGGTTTTTCGTTTTCACTTTCATGTATGTTGAAGAACACTTTATGCTTTCTGCTATAATTCACAATCTATATATGATAGAGACATAATTGAAACAGCACATTGTTCCTAGTCGTGTTCTACTTACCCATGTGAAGTATCATGTATGTGGCATATTGGAAACTAGTCAAAATGTGAAGTAGAATGTATGATGTTTTTCAATTGTGTCACATGTTCGAAAAAGTATGCCTTTCATTTTGTCCCATAATTCTAAAACCATACAACCTGGATCCATAATTCAAAGTGCAGCATAAAGCTACCATCATGCCACTGTCCTGTGTCCATTTGCATGCCTGTGATATGCTTACAAGAGGTGAGAATCTTTCAGTGATTAAATGCATGTTTTAAACAAAATTGTCTCCAGTTTTTGCAAAATGTATCGGGTATATTATGTCATCAGTCATGATCCATATTAGATAGAGCTTGATTTTCAACTGCAACACATTCTATAGCATAGCCTGCTACAGTGTGCCATTTTAAATGCATGTGACTCACACACAAGGTATATACAATGCAACTTGAATCCAAATGAGGCGATTTTCAATTTGCGGCCATCTGGTCGCCCCATTGAAACGGATAGGATATACTACAGAGTATGATGTGCACTATAATTCTTGAAGAGTATGAGGTACTGACTTAATTTAAATTGCAGTATGTAGCTAGGAAATTTACACTATATAGTGGCAACTCTGATGTTTGTGGCTTATAGGGACAAGGTACAAATCAAGTGTAACCTTCAGGTAGGTTTTTCGTTTTCACTTTCATGTATGTTGAAGAACACTTTATGCTTTCTGCTATAATTCACAATCTGTATATGATAGAAACATAATTGAAACAGCACATTGTTCCTAGTCGTGTTCTACTTACCCATGTGAAGTATCATGTATGTGGCATATTGGAAACTAGTCAAAATGTGAAGTAGAATGTATGATGTTTTTCAATTGTGTCACATGTTCGAAAAAGTATGCCTTTCATTTTGTCCCATAATTCTAAAACCATACAACCTGGATCCATAATTCAAAGTGCAGCATAAAGCTACCATCATGCCACTGTTCTGTGTCCATTTGCATGCCTGTGATATGCTTACAAGAGGTGAGAATCTTTCAGTGATTAAATGCATGTTTTAAACAAAATTGTCTCCAGTTTTTGCAAAATGTATCGGGTATATTATGTCATCAGTCATGATCCATATTAGATAGAGCTTGATTTTCAACTGCAACACATTCTATAGCATAGCCTGCTACAGTGTGCCATTTTAAATGCATGTGACTCACACACACGGTATATACAATGCAACTTGAATCCAAACGAGGCGATTTTCAATTTGCGGCCATCTGGTCGCCCTATTGAAACGGATAGGATATACTACAGAGTATGATGTGCACTATAATTCTTGAAGAGTATGAGGTACTGACTTAATTTAAATTGCAGTATGTAGCTAGGAAATTTACACTATATAGTGGCAACTCTGATGTTTGTGGCTTATAGGGACAAGGTACAAATCAAGTGTAACCTTCAGGTAGGTTTTTCGTTTTCACTTTCATGTATGTTGAAGAACACTTTATGCTTTCTGCTATAATTCACAATCTATATATGATAGAGACATAATTGAAACAGCACATTGTTCCTAGTCGTGTTCTACTTACCCATGTGAAGTATCATGTATGTGGCATATTGGAAACTAGTCAAAATGTGAAGTAGAATGTATGATGTTTTTCAATTGTGTCACATGTTCGAAAAAGTATGCCTTTCATTTTGTCCCATAATTCTAAAACCATACAACCTGGATCCATAATTCAAAGTGCAGCATAAAGCTACCATCATGCCACTGTCCTGTGTCCATTTGCATGCCTGTGATATGCTTACAAGAGGTGAGAATCTTTCAGTGATTAAATGCATGTTTTAAACAAAATTGTCTCCAGTTTTTGCAAAATGTATCGGGTATATTATGTCATCAGTCATGATCCATATTAGATAGAGCTTGATTTTCAACTGCAACACATTCTATAGCATAGCCTGCTACAGTGTGCCATTTTAAATGCATGTGACTCACACACAAGGTATATACAATGCAACTTGAATCCAAACGAGGCGATTTTCAATTTGCGGCCATCTGGTCGCCCCATTGAAACGGATAGGATATACTACAGAGTATGATGTGCACTATAATTCTTGAAGAGTATGAGGTACTGACTTAATTTAAATTGCAGTATGTAGCTAGGAAATTTACACTATATAGTGGCAACTCTGATGTTTGTGGCTTATAGGGACAAGGTACAAATCAAGTGTAACCTTCAGGTAGGTTTTTCGTTTTCACTTTCATGTATGTTGAAGAACACTTTATGCTTTCTGCTATAATTCACAATCTATATATGATAGAGACATATTTGAAACAGCACATTGTTCCTAGTCGTGTTCTACTTACCCATGTGAAGTATCATGTATGTGGCATATTGGAAACTAGTCAAAATGTGAAGTAGAATGTATGATGTTTTTCAATTGTGTCACATGTTCGAAAAAGTATGCCTTTCATTTTGTCCCATAATTCTAAAACCATACAACCTGGATCCATAATTCAAAGTGCAGCATAAAGCTACCATCATGCCACTGTCCTGTGTCCATTTGCATGCCTGTGATATGCTTACAAGAGGTGAGAATCTTTCAGTGATTAAATGCATGTTTTAAACAAAATTGTCTCCAGTTTTTGCAAAATGTATCGGGTATATTATGTCATCAGTCATGATCCATATTAGATAGAGCTTGATTTTCAACTGCAACACATTCTATAGCATAGCCTGCTACAGTGTGCCATTTTAAATGCATGTGACTCACACACAAGGTATATACAATGCAACTTGAATCCAAATGAGGCGATTTTCAATTTGCGGCCATCTGGTCGCCCCATTGAAACGGATAGGATATACTACAGAGTATGATGTGCACTATAATTCTTGAAGAGTATGAGGTACTGACTTAATTTAAATTGCAGTATGTAGCTAGGAAATTTACACTATATAGTGGCAACTCTGATGTTTGTGGCTTATAGGGACAAGGTACAAATCAAGTGTAACCTTCAGGTAGGTTTTTCGTTTTCACTTTCATGTATGTTGAAGAACACTTTATGCTTTCTGCTATAATTCACAATCTGTATATGATAGAGACATAATTGAAACAGCACATTGTTCCTAGTCGTGTTCTACTTACCCATGTGAAGTGTCATGTATGTGGCATATTGGAAACTAGTCAAAATGTGAAGTAGAATGTATGATGTTTTTCAATTGTGTCACATGTTCGAAAAAGTATGCCTTTCATTTTGTCCCATAATTCTAAAACCATACAACCTGGATCCATAATTCAAAGTGCAGCATAAAGCTACCATCATGCCACTGTTCTGTGTCCATTTGCATGCCTGTGATATGCTTACAAGAGGTGAGAATCTTTCAGTGATTAAATGCATGTTTTAAACAAAATTGTCTCCAGTTTTTGCAAAATGTATCGGGTATATTATGTCATCAGTCATGATCCATATTAGATAGAGCTTGATTTTCAACTGCAACACATTCTATAGCATAGCCTGCTACAGTGTGCCATTTTAAATGCATGTGACTCACACACAAGGTATATACAATGCAACTTGAATCCAAACGAGGCGATTTTCAATTTGCGGCCATCTGGTCGCCCCATTGAAACGGATAGGATATACTACAGAGTATGATGTGCACTATAATTCTTGAAGAGTATGAGGTACTGACTTAATTTAAATTGCAGTATGTAGCTAGGAAATTTACACTATATAGTGGCAACTCTGATGTTTGTGGCTTATAGGGACAAGGTACAAATCAAGTGTAACCTTCAGGTAGGTTTTTCGTTTTCACTTTCATGTATGTTGAAGAACACTTTATGCTTTCTGCTATAATTCACAATCTATATATGATAGAGACATAATTGAAACAGCACATTGTTCCTAGTCGTGTTCTACTTACCCATGTGAAGTATCATGTATGTGGCATATTGGAAACTAGTCAAAATGTGAAGTAGAATGTATGATGTTTTTCAATTGTGTCACATGTTCGAAAAAGTATGCCTTTCATTTTGTCCCATAATTCTAAAACCATACAACCTGGATCCATAATTCAAAGTGCAGCATAAAGCTACCATCATGCCACTGTCCTGTGTCCATTTGCATGCCTGTGATATGCTTACAAGAGGTGAGAATCTTTCAGTGATTAAATGCATGTTTTAAACAAAATTGTCTCCAGTTTTTGCAAAATGTATCGGGTATATTATGTCATCAGTCATGATCCATATTAGATAGAGCTTGATTTTCAACTGCAACACATTCTATAGCATAGCCTGCTACAGTGTGCCATTTTAAATGCATGTGACTCACACACAAGGTATATACAATGCAACTTGAATCCAAATGAGGCGATTTTCAATTTGCGGCCATCTGGTCGCCCCATTGAAACGGATAGGATATACTACAGAGTATGATGTGCACTATAATTCTTGAAGAGTATGAGGTACTGACTTAATTTAAATTGCAGTATGTAGCTAGGAAATTTACACTATATAGTGGCAACTCTGATGTTTGTGGCTTATAGGGACAAGGTACAAATCAAGTGTAACCTTCAGGTAGGTTTTTCGTTTTCACTTTCATGTATGTTGAAGAACACTTTATGCTTTCTGCTATAATTCACAATCTGTATATGATAGAGACATAATTGAAACAGCACATTGTTCCTAGTCGTGTTCTACTTACCCATGTGAAGTGTCATGTATGTGGCATATTGGAAACTAGTCAAAATGTGAAGTAGAATGTATGATGTTTTTCAATTGTGTCACATGTTCGAAAAAGTATGCCTTTCATTTTGTCCCATAATTCTAAAACCATACAACCTGGATCCATAATTCAAAGTGCAACATAAAGCTACCATCATGCCACTGTCCTGTGTTCATTTTCATGACTGTGCCATGCTTAGAAGTGGTGAGAATCATTCAGTGATTAAATGCATGTTTTTAAAAATTTCCCTCCAGTTTTTGCAAAATGTGTCACGTATATTGTGTCATTGGTCATGATCCATACTAGATAGAGCTTTATTTCCAACTGAAACTCATTCTATAGCATAGTCTACTACAGTGTGCCATTTTAAATGCATGTGGCTCACACACAAGGTACATAAAATGCAATTTGAATCCATATGAGGCGATTTTCAATTTGCGGCCATCTGGTTGCCCCATTGAAATGGATAGGATATACTACAGGGTATATGGTGCACGATAATTCTTGAAGCGTATGAGGTACTGACTTAATTTAAATTGCAGTATGTAGCTAAGACATGTACACTTTATAGTGCCAACTCTGATGTTTGTGGCTTATAGGGACAAGGTACAAATCAAGTGTAAGCTTAAGGTAGGTTTTTCTTTTTCACTTTCATGTATGTTGAAAAACACTTTATGCTTTTGGCTATAATTCACAATCTATAAATGATAGAAACATAATTTAAACAACACTGTGTTCCTCGTCTTGTGCTAATTACCCATTTGAATTATTTCCTCGACTTCTCCCTCTGTTCGTCAGAGAATGACTAGTACTGTTACTAGTCTTCTGTCTCCTTTCTTTGGAGCGACAAGTCTGACTCCTGTCTCTGAGCGTAAACAGTTGCGTAGTCAACTGCCTGATTCTAGGGAGAAAGAAACGTTGAATTATTTGGCACATAAATGGGTGACTGACCCGACGAAATATGATCTAGAGTCTGTTATGGATGTCTTTTATCAATGGGAAGCATTGAAACAGAGATACGTTTTTGATAAAATGTGTACTTTCCTTTCTGAGGATTTAGAGGAAAATGATGTAGAACCTAATCTGCCTGAGTTTTGTCATGTACGGTTCGAGTTTTCAAAAGGCGAAATTGTGGGTTCAGATGTTAGGAAAGCAGTTGCGACTTTGTTGTCGCTTAGGACTGAAGATGTTTCCAAATCATTGTTTGAGTCTGATTCTTCTGTCAAGAAGAAGGGAAGACAATATCCCATGAGAGAAGTTCTCCCACAATGGAGAGAGGGTGACCCAAATGCTAATCCAGTCATTCCGCCACACTTTCAGCGTGTGTGGGTACATGTCCCATGGAAGCGAGCTGAAGTTTCAGCCCTTAAGCAGACATTGCCCGATCCCCGTAAAAATCCTGCAGGGTATTACAAGGAGTTGTCACACAATGCAGGTTCATGTAACATGAATTTAACCGATATAGACATGTTGCTTGGGAACGTTGTTCCACAGCCTTTATGGGGAAAGATTCGTCATGCAGATCATGATCAAGAGTTAGGTGACTTGTGGGCTAATATTGCTGCCGCAGATGCCCGACAAGTTGGTGGTGCTAAACCTGAGCCTTTAGTAGCAGAACTTCCTGGTAGGATAATTGATTACATGAAAACTTTAATGCCTGCAATGCGTGTAAATTGGGATAAATTGTCTGCATGTAAGCAGAAGAAGGATGAAACGGTGTCTGATTTCTTCACCATGTTTGAAGAGACGTTTGTCGACCACAGTGGTCAAGATATGAGCACAGAAGGTGGTCAACGGTTGTTCGTCGATAAGTTTGTGCACAATCTACTTCCAGAGTTGTGTAAGAAGTTGAAGGATTCAGAGAGTTCTTGGGCAGTTTCGTCTTCAGCACAGATATTAGCTACGGCACAGTATTATGAAAATCGAGATAAAGATGAGAAAGATAGAGCAGAGAAGAAAACTAAAGAGTTAAAAATGAAAGTCCTGTTACAGCAAGCATATCCGCCACGTGGTGGTGGTGGTCAGAATAATGGTGGTCAAAACAATTATCAGCAGCCTCAACAGTTTCAAAGGCAAAGAGTAGAGTATACTCAACCACGTGTTCCTGTAGGTCCCAATCAGTGTTCGTACTGTAAGGAAGAGGGTCATTTTAAGTATAGTTGCCCTGTTTTGTTACAGCGCGCAAATGGTGTTTCAAACACAAGAGGTAGAGGTGTTCAGCAAGCGCCTAGAGGTAGAGGACGTGGAAACGTCCCCCAGAACGCACGTTCCTTTCCGCCGCAAAATTCTATGAATAGTTTTGATCAGCAGAATAACGCGTCTGGTAGGACAGCTCAGTACTATGCTGATGATTACTATGCAGAAGATGAGAATATGGAAGATAATGGTTGCTAGGACAGCCATAGACAAAGAGAGGGAGTTGTTTCAGTTCCAGTAGATCAGAGTGGACCCTACGTTGAGGTGATTACATCAGGTGTGTCAGAACCTTTTCTGTTGGATACTGGTGCTACGAAGAGTTCTATTATGCACTCAAACTCCCTGCCGCACCTTTGTCTGGCGAAATGAATGTTTCTGTAGGTTTTTCTGGCGCCCCGGTTAGGAACCCGATTTCTAGTCCTATGTCCCTTTCTGTTGGTCCTTGTGAATTGGAAGCACCCCTTATTCTGACGACAGGTTGTGGTGAAAACTTGTTGGGATTGGATCTGTTGAAATGATTGTATGCGACATTGTATTGTTCTCCTTCGGGAGTACAACTTACACTGGGTAAGAAAGTGGTTTCCTCAATGTATTTGTCGAAAGACAAACTCCCGACTGAATTGTCGTTTCTTCCTGATATTCTTTGGGCTACTGGTCCTAATGATGTGGGTCTTTTGGAAATACCACCATATGTTGTGACGTTGAAAGCCAATGTTAGAATGCCACGATCTGATTGAAAAAGATGTGATTGAAGAGACAAGAGGCAACGTTTGCAATAGTCCTGTTCTGCCTGTTTTGAAACGTACTGATCCTTCCCAGCCACCTGTTTACAGATTTGTGATTGATCTGAGAGAGGTCAATAAAATAGTTGTGCCACAATTTCCAGTTGTCCCTGATATCACTGCCCTATTGACTATGATTCCAGCTTCTGCCACCTGGTTTTCGGTGATTGACTTGAAGAATGCTTTCTTCAGCATCCCTATTGCCGAGGAGAGTAGGGATATTTTGGCTTCAGTTTAGGAGGTCGAAGCTTCCGCTTCAAACGCGCTCCCCAGGGCTACTGTGAAAGTCCATCAATATATAGTCAAGCTCTAAAGACACAACTTGATACGATTGTTTTACCTGAAGGTGCTACACTTGTTCAGTATGTCGATGATTTGCTTGTCGCTGCAGATACTGAAGAAATATGTAAAGAAGCCACGTTGTCATTGTTGCGTCATCTGTGTGATTTGCATCACAACGTGTCTCTTTCAAAATTGCAATATTGTCAACAAGAAGTGAGCTACTTAGGTCATCTCGTATCAAAGGAGGGAAGGAAACTGACCCAAGAAAGAATTCAGGCAATAGTGAAATTGAGTGTTCCAAGAACACAGAGAGAAGTGCGTGCTTTCCTAGGTATTATATCATATTGCAGACAATGGATACCGAATTTTTCTTTGCTGGCCAAACCCTTGGTGGCATTGACGTGTAAAGATACACCGAATCCCGTTCCTTGGTCTGAAGATTGCCAGAAAAGTTTTTCTGAATTGCGCACAGCATTATGTTCGGCTCCTGTGTTGGGTACCCCTGACTACAGTAAGCCTTTTACATTGTACGTCCATGAGAGAGAAGGTTGTGCATTGTCAGTGTTGACACAGTTGTTTGGAGACAACAACGTCCATGTGCGTATTTTTTGTCAACTTTGGATCCGGTAGCTAAAGCATTGCCAAGTTGTTTAAGAGCCACAGCAGCAGCAGCTGTTTCTATTCGGCAGTCTGCTGGTCTAGTGATGAATAACACGTTAAATTGTAATGGTCCCACATGCAGTAGACACGTTGTTAAACAGAACCAAGACACAGCACTTAACTAGTGCTCGATTGTCAGGTTACGAGTTGACATTGTTAGCGAGTCATGTGCACATAAAAAGATGTAACACACTAAACCCAGCTACGTTGCTGCCAATTGTAGAAGAGTTAGATGCTTCTGAACAGCATGATTGCTTTCTCAGAACAGAAGAAGAAACAAAAGGGAGAGTAGATCTTCTCGATACTCCTCTTGCTGAGTGTGATGGTACATTATGGGTGGATGGTTCATGCTTCAAGCTTCCGAATGGCAATACAACTGCAGCATATGCTGTGACGACTTTGCATACGATTGTTGAAACTGCATGTATTCCACATAATTCAGCTCAAGCAGCAGAGTTGATTGCACTTACACGAGCATGTGTGTTGTCGAAAGGAATGAAAGTGACCATACATACCGACAGCCAGTATGCGTTTGGTGTGGCTCACAGTTTTGGACGATTGTGGAAAGAACGTGGGTTCCTGACTTCGCATGGAGCTAAGATACAGCATGGTCAGTTGGTGAATGAGCTCCTTGAATCACTGACCTTGCCATTGCAATTTGCGATTGTGAAATGTAGTGCTCACAAGAAAGTGACTGATGACGTTGGTCGTGGTAATGCATTTGCTGACGAAGTTGCAAAAGAAACAGCAAGGAATGTGATGAGCCGAATGTATATTGCAGGCCCTGAAGATGGGTTGGTGATGTTGGTATGTGTGAAGATACGATAGAGAGTGTGAAGTCTATTCAAGCTGAAGCTACAGAGAAAGAATTGAACATGTGGAGAGAAAGCAAGGGTAAAATGGATGCGGATGGTTGTTGGGTTGAATTGTCAGAGCATCAGCGATGGTTGTTGCCCGATGCGTATGTGCTTGCGGTAGTTACAATGGCACATGGAATGGCTCATATCAGCTTGAAAGGGATTTGAAAGTTGTTGGCTCCAGTATGGCAAAATGCTGGAATTCCTAAATGTTCAGAGAATGTGGTCAAGAATTGCATGGTGTGTGTGGAAAAGTAAATTTTGCCATGTTCTGTGTCCCTACGCCTCATCCATCATGTGTTATGTGTGCATGATCAATATGCATATGTTATTCCCCATTTCTGATTAATGACGCAATTCCAGCTGTGTCCACCTCTAATATGTTAGTTTCCAGTCCTCGTGAATACTACGAATATCAGGCCTATGTAAGTAATGTTGCCACGTTTCTTAGTGTGCACGTTATTCCATTATAAAATCCCCGTTTCCAGGCCTCAAAAGGGCCCGGACCACAGATTCAGCTCCTGTCTCCTGAAAGCCTCGCTGAGGAGCGATACAGCCCCCACCTGTATCCTCGACCCTTCACTTACTTCCTGCCTTGCAGTGCCCGGTGCACCCCGGCTCTGCCTCTGAGTCTGCCAAAAGTATGTTATAGTTCCAGTTATCAGTTCAGTCCTCCTCCTCTGCATTCCTAAGCTACTGAACTGCATCAATAGTTTCCGTCATTGTCTAGCCTTCTCGTCTCCACGTTAGAGAAATACTGTATTTAATGGTCATTTAGTATTCTTCATCACGCACTACATGTAGAATAATGCATGGTCCAGTCTTAGAATCAAGTTAGCTTTTCCCCTCATGACTTCTAGTTCATATCAACATGTTCCCTAAACATTAGATACCAGATAGGGTTTAGGTACATGTCGCTCCGACCCTCCAGACTCTAGTCTCTGCTCCTAGCACAGAGTTCGTAGCCCCCAGCTTCTCCTAGTAATACGTCATTGCTAGTTTTCGCGCACCATTAGGTTAGAGGTCCCGGCTCCTTAGGTAGCCCCCTCCAATGTTTCCGCCCATTCATGACATATTCTGTTACGTTTTGCATCACATGTCTAAGTAAACTCCCAGTTACACCTCTTATTACTGTTATCTCTCGCGACTGCTACGCGTCACGCCTTCTACTCCACCTACTGTTACGCCTACTGCAATGTAATGCTATGTGTTTGCGCTATGTATATAAGTCAATGTTTTGTTATTGAATGTTAGCGCGCTCATCCCAGACCCAGCCCCGGCAGCTGCCGGGCCTTATTGTCCTGTTCCCATGCAGGTTGTCCTGATCCTGTCCTTATGCTGTAATAAACCTGCAGAAACTCCTACTACCTCGAATCTTGACTCTTATTTATTGAGCTATCTGTTATGCTATAAGTCTAGTCAAAAATAGGGTATTATTTATTTATTTACCACATAATGGCGCCCGAACAGGGACTTGCCCTTTCCCCACGCGTCGGTGAAGCCACGCCGACCCCCTGACCCTCTGCAGTCGTGACGGAACTCTTCTGCGCAGTGGCAGATATTTCTGCTCAAGTATCCCTCAGGCCCACGGAGGAGACGGAGGAGGCGGTCCAGCATCCGAACGAGACGGTGGAGGAACGCGGCGAGTCCCGACCAGAGCCCAAGCCGAGAGTCCAAGGTCCGAGGTATCTGGAGGTCCACCCGTAATTGAAGTCCGAAGTCCGAAGTTCGTCGTCGTAGTCCAGTCCCGTCCGAGGCCTTCCGTTCCGTGCTGCCCGGTGAGTACCATTGCTGGGGTAGTGTCTAGACAGGGTCAGTCTAAATTGACTCCTGGTCCGTGGGTTGGTGGTACCCAAGCCCACAAACGAAGTGTTCACCTAGGTGGATACGGGTCTTGATGTGTTCCTTTATGGGACCGGTATGTTCCGTACTGTTACAGCAGTGCATCCAGTAACTCTAGTCTGTTCCGTTCTCGAGAATTCTGTTCTGTTTCTGTTTTCAGTATTTTCAGGTAGTATTCTGTTCGAACTGTTATTTATAATGTTGTTTAATGTATTCCCAATGTCGTGGTATGCCTGAATTGTTTTCCCAATTGTTATTGTTTTTCGTGTATTGTATTGTGTTCCGATTCAAGTTTAGAATGCCGCTCTTTTCCAAGTTACGTCAGTTAAAAACTAGAAAGGGTCTGCTGGAAGCAGCAGTTCCTGTTCCGCCTAGGGACAGTCCAGGTCACTTTATGTATCAGAAACATGGCATAAGCGCCATATTGTATCTAGATTTATGGGTAGAGTATACCAAACAGTTAGAAGAAAAGTATAGATGGCCCGTATCGGGTACATGGGATGCCGAATGTATCATGCGAGTAGAAGAAGCATTATGGAAAAAGAAAGCCAGACAGTCACAGAAAGATGCCATCGAGTTATGGCGTAAGGAAGCGCATAGAAGAACGGAAAAGGAAGTCAGAAAGTCAGAGTTAAGTAGAGAATCCCAAGAACGAGCCCAAGAAAGAGAATTAATCGAGATAGGTGAACAAGTCAAAGCCGAACAGTCAGACAGACAGAGGCATGCCCTTATTAAGGGTATGTATCCTCTCCTTGCCGAAGGCTTGCCAAAAGCGACCCCAGAGGCACCCAGTAATTTCCCGCCACCATTAGTTCCGACCAAGCTACGTCACAAACCGACCGCAGCTGATATTTTTATTTCGTCCTATTTGGACGACACAGTTCCAGAATATGCAAATCCAGTTCGCGCTCCACCTGTCCCTGTAAATCAGGCACTTCCCGTTCCTCCAGACACCGGAGTACCTGTTACGGTACCCCCGGGTCAGCCAGCCATACAAGTTCAGCCCACGTTACAATTACCGACCCTGCAAGCACGAAGAATGTCAGTCGACGATTCTAGTCTAGGGGCCGCAGGAGGAGGTCCTCCTCAAACCCCGCCGCCACACAAGCGTTTATCAGCACTCGAATTACATGCTCAAGCATCACAGCGTACTCCTAAAAGTAATAAGTCTGTCACAGAAATCAGACAAGCCCTTGCCGAATGCGTCTATGACACAGTCCCAGGCGAGTATAATATGGTTTTATATTCCGTACGCGTAAGAAGGGTGACCGAGTATCTAGTCACCTTACCAAATATGAAAGAAGATCTAGACAGAATATATTGTTTCATCCGTACAGGGGATGATCCAGAAAGTATTGGCGAGATTATGTCTCAAAGGAAAGCCGAGATTCAGCTCATGATATTAAAGTTCCTGATCAATTGTCTAATAAGAGAACAAGATTACCCGTCTAAAGATCCCGCCGAAATGAGAATCCTGACAAGGTGGAGTGATAATATAGCCGAGGGTAAGCACAAGACCATTAGTGCCATGGAAAGTATGTACAAGAAAATTCGTAAAGAAGTAATAAGGTTACACGAACAGCGTAAAGCAGCACAAGTAAGCGAGAAAGAAAGTATCTCTGATCCTGAAGAGGAAGAGAACGAGAATCCCGCCAGAATAGCGTATGTAGGAAAATCCAGATTTCCAGATCGCCATTTACGTCCAGAACCTAAGTCTATGTTTCATCATCCAGCACCAGAACGAGGCTCTCTAGAACAAGTATTTCAAGCTACCGATCACATTCTGAAATCACGAGTCGGTTATAGCGAATTAAGTACCATGCACGAACAAGAACTAGCCCGATCAGCAGTCCGATGGATTACTGATTCTACCACTTTTCCAGACGAAATAGTGGCACAAATGTTTCTGAAACTGCCCCCAGCCGAGCAACGACTGGTGGGTATGTATATGATCCAGCACCTCATTACCCTGTATGAGGGTCAACATTCTGATCCAGGCCCGTTACATGATATCCTGAACGAGTTACTCCAGTACAGATGGAGAGGTCTAGGTACCGATTTAATTAGTGTCATTCTAGAACAGCGCCACAAGTATAGAACGTTTCTGAACCCGCATTTTGTTCATGTCTCACCCCCGGAAAGTAAACCATTCTACATAGACAGACAGAATCCGCTACGAGAAGTCCACCCAGTCCAAGGGGCGGGTGGCGTAATGCAACGAGTGTTTGTATACACTCCGATATCAAAGATGGAACTTCTTGAAATGAAGAAATTAATTCCCAGTCATGACAAAGATCCAGCAGGGTTCCATCGAGAATTAAAAGACATGCTCCGTATGGGAGAATACACTTACCCAGATATCATTAAAATGTTAAAGGTCCTGCTACCCGCAGGGGTGTATGAAAAGTTAAAGGAAAAAGAATGGGAGGTGGGAGAGAAAAAGATCGATTGGGCAGCTCTAGAAGCTGAAGACAAGGCACGAGTACCAGGTACCGGTCTTGGAGATAAATGTAAAGAATTACCAGAATTATTGATTCAAGTTTTACCCAGATTATTGACAACTAGGAAAGAAGACTGGGATGCAATCTCAGCCTGTAAACAGAAACAAGAAGAAGACATTAGTGATTTTTATTCTAGATTTGAAAAATGTTTTAGTATTAACAGTGGTCTCAAGACAAGTAGTGAGTCATACCCTTATCTTTTCGTTACCAAATTAGTCGAGAATTCAAGTCCACAAATTAAAAACCGAGTTTTGAAAGTCGAAAGCACCTGGCAAGCAAATACTCCGTCCCAGATGCTCCAGATGCTCCAGTACCACCAGAACAGAATTAGAGAAGAGCAAGAACACGAAAGAAAACGTATGAAAGACACGAAAATGAAAGTGCTAGTTGCACAATCTGTTCCTCAAGACAGTCAGAAGAGGGGTCCGAATCAAGCCAGTCATCCTGCAGCTCCCGTTAAAGGGAACTGCAATTATTGTAAACAGCCAGGTCATTTTATAAACGAGTGTGCAGTTCTGAAACACAACATAGCTACTGGTAAGACTAAAGAAAGACCACGTCCGCCGAGACAAGAACAAGTTTCACAGACTCCTCAGTCACAGAATGCACCACAGACAGTTACAGTACCGCAGCCCATTGCTGCAACACAGCATGTCACATCACAGATGTACCAGTATGCACAGTCCGAGTATCCAGAGTACCAGTCATATTCATGAAACAGCCTAGAGAGGGAGGTAGGCTTGCCTCTCATCGAGATACCTGTAGACCAAGAAGGTCCCTATGTTCATAGTCAAGTATTAGGGAAAGACAGAAAGTTTTTGATCGATACAGGGGCAAGTAGGACCACAATTAGTCGCGCCGAAGTTCCAGGGGCTCCGCTCTCAGGCTCAAGAAATGTTTCCCTTGGATTTTCAGGAAAACCCATAGTTAATGAGATATCAAAGCCAGTTACTCTAGAAGTAGGTCCATTGTCCCGTACTACTGATCTGTTACTTACTAAGTCATGTCCAGAAAATCTATTAGGCATTAAGACATTGAAAGAGTTAGGTGCAGTTATTTGCTGTTCCCCAGAGGGAATACGTCTGTTCCTACGTGACTTTAAGGGTCACTATGTATTACGAGATTTTGATTCAAGATTGTCTAATGTTCCGCAGCATTTATGGGCGCAAGGTCCAACTGATGTAGGTTACATGCAAATCACACCCTATCGTGTGACTCTCAAACCAGGTGTAGTGTTACCACGAATCAGACAGTACAGATTGCCACCTGAGGCTGTAGCAGCCTTATCCAAAATTATTGACGAGCTCATGGCTCAAGGAGTAGTTGTAGAAACTGACTCCAATGTATGCAATTCTCCGATCATTCCAGTCATGAAACGTACTGATCCGAATGCACCCCCAGTATATCGATTAGTGATTGATTTACGAGAGCTTAATAAATGTATTATTCCTCAGTACCCAGTTGTTCCAGATATTTCTTCCCTGTTAACAGCCATTGATTCCGAAGCCATGTTTTTCACTGTTATTGACCTCAAGAATGCATTTTTTAGTGTTCCAATTCATCCAGACAGCCAGTTTCTTTTCGGATTCTGTTTAAATGGAAGGAGCTATATGTTTACACGCGCTCCTCAAGGTTTCACAGAAAGCCCTAGTATTTACAGTCAAGCACTCAAGAGACAACTAGACAACATTCACATGCCAACTGACACTGCCCTGCTCCAGTATGTCGATGATCTACTGATCACAGCCCGTTCTGAACGTGACTGCGAGCGAGCATCACTTACAGTTCTGTATTTTCTAGCCGAGATGGGGCACAAGGTGTCACCTTCGAAGCTTCAATTCTGTGTCCAGCAAGTGGTATACTTAGGACACTTGCTGTCCAAGAGGGGTAGGCAGTTGACACCCGACCGTATCCAGTTAATAGCGAGTCTTCCCCAGCCCAGAACCCAGAAGGAGGTACGTGCTTTTATCGGCCTTACTTCTTATTGTAGACAATGGATTCCCCAGTATGCATTCCTAGCCAAGCCACTGATACAGTTAACGACACAGGAGGCAGCCGTATCGACTGTCCTCCCTTGGACATCTGACCATACACTTAGTTTCAACGAGTTAAAGAAAGCCCTATGTCAAGCTCCAGTTCTAGCTACACCGAACTACAGTAAGCCTTTTACACTTTTCGTTACAGAACGCGAAGGTACAGCATTATCTGTTCTCACACAAGATCAAGCAGGTCAATACAAGCCCTGTGCTTATTTTTCGAGCACATTAGATCCAGTCGCCCAGGCGTTGCCTGCGTGCCTCAAGTCAGTTGCAGCCACAGCACTAGCTATCAGACAAAGTGATTCTATAGTTTTAGGACATTCCCTGACAGTACAGGTCCCACATTCAGTAGAAGTTCTTTTAAACCGAACACAAACTCAGCACTTGACAATTGCACGTTTAACAGGTTATGAATTGACACTGTTCCAGCCACACATAGAAATTAGACGCTGCAACGTCCTGAATCCTGCTACACTGTTACCATCAGTTAATTTAAATCCAGACACACATGATTGTGTGGAAGTAGTTAACATTACGACAAAGCCAAGACAAGACCTGACAGATATCCCGTTACCAGATCCTGACCTGACACTTTATGTGGATGGTTCATGTATGAGAACTAGTACAGGAGAACTAGTCGCCGCGTATGCAGT
The DNA here is from genome assembly GCF_964261635.1 of Lissotriton helveticus. Classification (NCBI taxonomy): domain Eukaryota; kingdom Metazoa; phylum Chordata; class Amphibia; order Caudata; family Salamandridae; genus Lissotriton; species Lissotriton helveticus. Next base: position 1,498,008,528 of record NC_136063.1, on the reverse strand, counting down.
GACTACTGACACTGAAGTTATTGAAACACACCGTATTGACACTCTGTCCGCTCAAGCAGCAGAGCTAGTCGCTCTGACACAAGCCTGTATACATGCCAAGAACCTGAAAGTTAATGTTTACACAGATTCACGTTACGCATTCGGAGTTGTACACGACTTCGGAGTGCTCTGGCAGGAGAGAGGTTTTATGACTTCTCATGGAACCAAGATTCAGCATGGTCTCCTTATTCAAGCCCTGTTAGATGCCATACATTTACCGACATCTATTGCTATCATGAAGTGCAAAGCACATACGAAAGTTACTGACATTATTTCCCAAGGTAATGATTTAGCAGACCGCACAGCCAAGCTTACAGCACAGACTCCAGACATTCCAGTTAATCTGACACGTACTCCAGACCTGACTACATGCATGACAGTTAAGGACCCTACTCAAGATGTCATAGATATCCAGTTACATGCTACTCCCGATGAAATCAAGAAATGGTCTGTACAAGGAGGGGTCCAGACAGATCAAGGATGGTTAACGAAGGGTAGAGCCACATGGTTTCTCCCCGATTCTATGGTTCAAGTCATTATCAATACCGCACATAGTCCAGCACATTTAGGAGAAAAAGCTATGTTAGACAGTATCCAGAACATTTGGTTCAACAAGCATTTACGAGCTGCAGCCAAGCAGAAAGTCCGTACCTGTATGATATGTTGTCAGTTTAATCCAGGTAAAAGTGTCCCGGTGGAACAAGGTGGTTTCCAGCCCCCTGACCACCCTTTTGAGGTCCTCCAGATGGATTATATTCAAATGGAGCGATGTCGAGGTTTCAAGTATGTCCTTGTAGTTGTATGCGCTTTGTCCAGATGGACAGAAGCATATCCAGTCCCAGATTATACAGCCGCGACCACTGCCAAGCAGTTGGTTCGTGAATTCTTCCCTAGATATGGACTCCCTAGAGTCGTATATTCTGATAACGGCCAGCCATTCTCATCTGAACTCATGAAACATGTTTCCCTGTTGTTAGGGTACCAGTGGAAGTTCCATTGTGTACGCCATCCAGAAGCAGCTGGACTAGTCGAAAGGCATAATCAGACTCTGAAAATCCGTATAGCAAAAGTTTGTAAAGACAAGGGTGTGGACTGGTTAGTAGCTTTGCCAGTCGCTCTGTTTTACATGCGTATGGTCGCACATTCCAGATCAGGTCTGTCCCCGTATGAGGTCGTTTTCGGCCGCCCCCCTAATATGTGGGGTACTCCTAGACCCCGAAGTATTACCGATGTTTCATGTAATATGCTGACAGATTACCTAGCTTCCTTGATGTCTGCCCTCAACTCATGTCGTTCACAGGTTGCCGCCGCATTTCCAGACAATACCGAGGTGGCGCCGCACGAGATCGTTCCAGGCTCCCTTGTGATGATCAGAAATTTTGACAGATCAAGTCCGCTGGAACCACGTTGGAAAGAGCCACGCCAAGTCCTCTTGACCACCCGTACTGCCGTCAAGTTGGAAGGCAGGAAGGGGTGGGTCCACCTTTCTCATGTAAAACTTTTCAAAGGACCAAAACCAGTCTTCAAAAACATTTCCAAGAACATTTCCCAGGATTCGAAGGATTGCCAGAACATTGTTTTAAAGGACTGTCCCGCACAAGACATTATTACAACCCCTCCCTTGTTAGAGAAAACTCCGCAACAGGAGTATAAGTTAAAGCTCAGGTCTAATAAGTCAGCCAGTTTGATTGTATAAGTCCTCCCCTAGGTGAAACGGTTAGACTGTTTCTGACATGTATAAAATAGACCCCCATAGTGAGAGAGTCAGTCAAAGTTCAATCAAATGTATCGTTTTTCTGAGTTTCATATTATTTCTCAGCATAATGATTTCCTGCACCAGCTACGCACTTTTCCTGTGTTTTCCAGTTCCTCATGTAAATATGTCTGCTCATGCTACAGTAGAGCACACGTTTAGTGATCTGCCTCCTCACGAATATTCATACCGCCTCGCAATGCGTAATAACACATTTATCCGTATGTTACATTATTCACACCAGACCAGCAATGCCACTAATTGTTGGGTGTGTGGTCGACTCCCCCCTTTCCAGACACCGAAGGGAGTTCTGCCACTCTTTCCTTATCCATTCTCACACAATGGTTCGTGTGGAGCATGGTCCACGTTAACGTCATCCTCAACAGATATGTCTTTTCTTAACAGTACATGTTTCCCTGACAAGCAAGGTCTCCCCCACAGAACAGGTTTAGATTTAGAAAATGAAGTATATAATTTAGGAAATTATTCGTCGAATTTCATGGTTCTGAATGTTCAGTCTGATACTACTCCAGACTCACCCGCTATTTCAGTACTACCAGTCAAAGGCGAATTATGTGTCCGTAGTTATGGTTCTGTACATATAGGTCATAGTGAATGTACTACTGTTATCAAGTATAGTGACAGTAGGAAATCTATTTTTAAAGCTTCACGTCATTCTTATTTTGTTTGTGGTCAAACTGCATATGTCCGTCTGCCCCTCGATTGGGAGGGAACCTGTTACATTGCTTTCCTACTGCCACCTGTTTTTCTAGCCCCACCTGACTATCATAGGAATTCTTTCTTAGTACACACTAGACACAAGAGAAATCTCCCGATTGTCGATTATACTGAAACCGCCGCAGAGCAATTCATTGATATAGATAAAGGTGTTTTCCCTTATTTAGGCACAGTTGTAAATAGTAAGCTAATCCGTAGGTTAACAAGAACCCTTGAAGCAGTAGTAGATGAGACTGCCTCCGCTCTAGGTAATTTAACTGAAGAGCAATCCTTTATGAGAATTGTCGTTTTACAGAATCGTCTCGTCCTTGACGTCATACTGGCCGATAGGGGCGGGGCCTGTAGAATTCTCGGATCCAGTTGTTGTATTTTCATTCCAAATAACGCGCCGTCTGTTTATTCAGCTATAACCAGACTCCATAAAATTGCCCATCTGTTACACCAAGATCCAGGCACCTGGACATGGTCCGGTTGGTTCTGGAATGTAATTTCCGCATGGGGATGGAAAGTCCTGTCCTTTCTAGGTATTGCAGTAGCGATCATATTTAGCTGCTGCCTCTGTCTACAATGTGGCCCTGCGATTTGCAGCATGTGTGCTACCTCTTGTATTCCCAGTCCCAAGCCCTGTTCTAAATCCCGTTCCAAGACAATTCGAGACGAGCAAATGGTACTGTATGAAATGATAGACGGTATCATGAATATTGATGTTTCCTGATGGAAACGTAGTGACAAGGAGGGAATGTGGAAAAGTAAATTTTGCCATGTTCTGTGTCCCTACGCCTCATCCATCATGTGTTATGTGTGCATGATCAATATGCATATGTTATTCCCCATTTCTGATTAATGACGCAATTCCAGCTGTGTCCACCTCTAATATGTTAGTTTCCAGTCCTCGTGAATACTACGAATATCAGGCCTATGTAAGTAATGTTGCCACGTTTCTTAGTGTGCACGTTATTCCATTATAAAATCCCCGTTTCCAGGCCTCAAAAGGGCCCGGACCACAGATTCAGCTCCTGTCTCCTGAAAGCCTCGCTGAGGAGCGATACAGCCCCCACCTGTATCCTCGACCCTTCACTTACTTCCTGCCTTGCAGTGCCCGGTGCACCCCGGCTCTGCCTCTGAGTCTGCCAAAAGTATGTTATAGTTCCAGTTATCAGTTCAGTCCTCCTCCTCTGCATTCCTAAGCTACTGAACTGCATCAATAGTTTCCGTCATTGTCTAGCCTTCTCGTCTCCACGTTAGAGAAATACTGTATTTAATGGTCATTTAGTATTCTTCATCACGCACTACATGTAGAATAATGCATGGTCCAGTCTTAGAATCAAGTTAGCTTTTCCCCTCATGACTTCTAGTTCATATCAACATGTTCCCTAAACATTAGATACCAGATAGGGTTTAGGTACATGTCGCTCCGACCCTCCAGACTCTAGTCTCTGCTCCTAGCACAGAGTTCGTAGCCCCCAGCTTCTCCTAGTAATACGTCATTGCTAGTTTTCGCGCACCATTAGGTTAGAGGTCCCGGCTCCTTAGGTAGCCCCCTCCAATGTTTCCGCCCATTCATGACATGTTCTGTTACGTTTTGCATCACATGTCTAAGTAAACTCCCAGTTACACCTCTTATTACTGTTATCTCTCGCGACTGCTACGCGTCACGCCTTCTACTCCACCTACTGTTACGCCTACTGCAATGTAATGCTATGTGTTTGCGCTATGTATATAAGTCAATGTTTTGTTATTGAATGTTAGCGCGCTCATCCCAGACCCAGCCCCGGCAGCTGCCGGGCCTTATTGTCCTGTTCCCATGCAGGTTGTCCTGATCCTGTCCTTATGCTGTAATAAACCTGCAGAAACTCCTACTACCTCGAATCTTGACTCTTATTTATTGAGCTATCTGTTATGCTATAAGTCTAGTCAAAAATAGGGTATTATTTATTTATTTACCACATGTGTCTGAAGTACAATCCTGCGAGGGGAACCCCAACTCCAGCTGGTCATTTTGCTCCTCCTACGTATCCGTTCGAGGTTTTGCAGCTAGATTTCATCCACATGGTGTGATGTATTTACTATGGGTGCTGTATCGATACTCCTATTTCTGACCCTTGTCTGGTTAATAATTAACTAGTAGCCATACAACGGCACAGAAGCCCGTTATCTGATTAGGTCATAGCGCATGCTATCGCATTAGGCAAGCACTATTTCTCCAGCCCCCCTAGCAGGCATACGGAGTTCTCAAAACAAATCAAACCTCCAGCAACCTGGGAAATAACCCGCAGCTATTGTTTTGATTTAGCCGAGAACTTCAGTAAAGAATGTGCGAACGACCAGTTTTTATGACATCCTTATTGACGTATTTATGTCCATCCTTACGTCAATCTCGGCACCTTTCAGGTATAAATAATACCGACATTGCCCTAAGCAAACACATGGTGGTGATGAGATTGGAGCAGCGAGACTTGCCGAGGAGCCCAGCTGATGCCGAAAACAGCCCACGGACGCTGCCCCTCCTTTTTGACACGCTGAGAGAGACGCTGCCTTTTCTCCTGCAGAGAAATCCAGCCCCGGCGTTTCCAGCCGCCCTCGCAGGCAGCTGGGATATCAAGTCCTGAGATAGAGATACCAGCCCTCCAGCCTTCTAATTCCCAGGTACTGAACTGAATAACCCTTGCAGAGAATTCTTGAGTCAGACCCTTGGCAAACAAAACTTAACTTAAACTGCTACTTATCTACTCCCACCCACGTATTAGGCTTAGGTCAGGTACACTGGGGTAGGCGTAGTTAGAAGCACCAGTTGAGTACGATTAGTCAATGTATATATGTATGTATCTATTTTATCCATTTTAAGTATCATATGGCTAAGAAACCATATCAATGCTTTTACAGTATTATTTTATAATTCTGTTTTTACTGTATGCACTTTACTTAACCTTAAGTATTGCAATAATAGCGATTCATTTCTCTTGTACGAGAAAAGAGACTGATCAATAAATAACATCTTTTATTGAACACGCCCGTCTCTTCCTTTTCTCTACAATCTGGTGAAACTAAGAATGCACGTACTGACTGAGTAAAATAGCTGTCTTTTGTTTTCACACGACTCTGGAGATATACTCTTGATTTAGGGGGAGCAAAGTTGTCATGTTCTATGGTTGTCAGAAACTAAATCCCTTCTTGTCTATCCAGGGAGGTTAAACTCCTCCTTGCCTATTCGAGAAAGTTTCTAGTGAACTCTGAACTAGCTGGCACACATAACTTTAAGTCTAATATCGTCAGTAGAAGACCTAGTTAACCTCAGTCCTACGTCTATACTATTGAAGATATTATTCCAATGCACAGAGCCTATTGGGATAATAGGAACTACACTACATGGCGCCCAACTGTTTGGATAGGCGATAAAACTAACGCAAGACATTAGAGTAACTCAGTCGTGCTTTTTCACACAGACCCTTTTTCTCCCATAATACTCCAAAGACGTCTGGAGTGGGTAAAAGGTTAAATCCGCCAAACTTAGTAGGAGGAGACTCCTATGTATGGTTCTTGGTTTATTCAACGTTGAAGGATACACTGTTCCAAAATATTGTGCATCTAATCTTTGTTTCCGTGGAAACCTGATCTCCAAACAAACAGAATAACCTTCTTGTCAGTAAAATGTCAGACACTGAAGAAGAAAGGGAGACAGCTAGAGTAGCAGCTGAACTCCTAGCAGCTGACAATAGTGTCCTGCAAACTGACCCTGGTGCAAAACTCATCCCGGTCAGCATAAGAAAAACTATAACTTTAAAACTTATAGAAAATGGACTGACCCCAAGAGGTGGTACGGTCATATTCTTAATTGAGGCACACGAATATCGGCAGACAGAGGTATTCTATTCATGGATAAACTTTCCGGCAGCAAACGCTGTAACAAAGGACTTCCACTATTACAAAATAGAGGAACCTCCGAATGAGTACACTCCTTTCGAGGAGGTGGAAATACCACTCAAATACCGAGATCACCTGCTCTGGTTTAATGGTGCCCTAAAAAATAATAATCACATCACCAGGCTCGGTCCACTAGGTAGACCAGGAGCAACGTGGCCGGTCCTAGCCGGATACCCACCACATCCAGACATTGAAGAAATGTCTGCACCAGAACTTTTAGCACAGCTAAAACAACTAATCAAAATACACAGACAATTAGTCCAATATGTAATGCGGACTTCAACAGTCCAACCAGCTATTAAAATTCCACAGCTGACCCCTCATCAGGGGAACACCACAGAACATACAGTCCTGTCTAGGTAAAGTCCCCGCTAAACGGGAACAAATTCCATTCTGGTTAGCACAAAAAATCACTCAAATAGAGGCGGTATTTCCAGATACCACCCCTGTTGAGAAACACAGAATTCTGACTATCTGTCTTCCAATGGGAATCGCACCACATGTGGAGGACTGTGACACTTGGGGAACAGTCTTTGCTTCCATTTACACAAAAACACATGGTGTTCCATCCATGTCAGTAATACCAGATGTGCTAAAACAAATTCAAGATTAATACGGTCCGGAACCTGCTTTAACTCTCGGTATGAAATTACTGAAAGACTTCAAGCAGGTCTCGGCAATATTACTAGCCAATATAAAGGGAGAAGCAGCAAATGTGGCAATCCGCCAGAGGTTGAAAGAAACAGATATAGCAGACCAACCATTTGAAATTGCCAGAATCATAGAAAAATCCTATGAAGAACTAGGAAGAGATAGTTTGGGTGGGAAACCAGTGAAACCCCAACTAATTGAAAATCCTGAAAAGGTATTTATTAAAAATAATCTAAACACTCAAAAAAAGAGCTGGGATGGAAATAAACAATCCACTCCTAAAGAAAAAAGATTCCAGTCCAAAGTAAGGTCTCCTCGGCGGAGAGAAAGATCTCCGGACCAAGGACAAAAGTCTCCCCAAAGGGAGCCCTCTGAGAAAAAATACAACCTTAGAAATAGGGATAATATAAAGAAACCTGATAGATATCAAGATATTGATACACGTCCCTCTCGATCTTTTCAGACTTCCTCGCAGAAATCGGAAAGAAGAGGACGATCAGAACACAGTGAAGAGCACGTCAAGTCCAAAGACAAGGAACCTGCTCATCAAAATAAAAAATTACAGTTTCCAAAGAAGAAGGTAGCCAGTATTAAAGTAATCAACCATGCCGAGAATACTGAGGACACAGCTGAAAAACGGAGAATGGGCTCAGACATTGCTAGACAGCGCAGCAGAAGTGAGCATAGCTCGCAAGTTCCTGATGAATCATCTGGAGACAGTGGACACGAATGAATACATTCAGTTGGAAACTGCAGATACCAGAGTTAGCAAACCTCATAAAATATATGAAATAACATTGCATATAGAGGGGGATAAGACTAGGAAAATAAGGGTCTATTTTGGGATAATCTCTCCAAAGGCTATGACATCCTTCTAGCTGAAAAAGACTGGCCACCAGAGTTTGTCAGGGAGTGCCCTCATGGCGAAGAAATAATTATGCCTGCCTTCTCAAATCATATTCCAATTCATAAAAAATATACACTTGCAAGAAAGTGGGCAGTAGCCCAAGCTCCAGCATTATATAAAAACCACGTGGGATGGGATGAGGACTCCCCTCCTCACAAAATCCAGTTAAAATCACAACCTACTGCACAGAGGCAGTATCCAATTAAGCAAGAAGCTAAAAAACAGGTAAAAGAGATCCTAGATCAACTTGAATACCAGGGGGTGATTGAAACTTGCACCTCACAAATGAACAATCCTTTGTTTCCTGTCTCCAAACCAGATAATTCATATCGTCTTGTTTTGGATTACAGACACCTTAACTCATGTTGCAAAACCTTTGCAGTACAAAACTCGCATAGTGCAGCACTAATGAATAACATAGTGCGCAGAAAATACAAAACAACATTAGACATCTCTAATGGATTTTTTTGTCAAAATATAGCACCAGAGAGCAGATATTTGACGGCATTCTCAATAAATGGTTCGCAAAAAAAATTCTGTCGTTTACCCCAGGGGTTCAAGAACAGCCCAGGGTTATTCTCAGCGAGAGTAACAGAATTACTACAAATATATGATGACGAGGCATTATCTTATGTCAACGACATTTATCTAACAGATGATGACTTGGATACTCACTTGAAAAGAGTGAACACCATAATACTTGGGTTCGCAGCAGAGGGTTACAAATTCAACTTTAAAAAGTCAAGAATTGCCCATTTAACTGTCCTGTTTTTAGGATATGAACTATCAAGTGAAGGCAAAAGCCTGGCTGACAATTTCCTAGAGAAATGTGCTGTAATCCAAGCACCTAGAACACTAAAAAACTTACAGTCAATTCTAGGCTTCCTAAATTTCGGAAGAACATACATTATAAACTATGCAGAGAGGGTCAAAGCCCTTTATGATCTAATAAAACCAGATTTTAAAAGAATCAATTGGACTCAAAAACACACAGAAATTTTGAGATCCCTACAAACAGACATGTTAGTTAAAACAAAACTACAAACACGTGATAACACACGCAACCTTGTGATTCGTGTCATCCCAGGAAGATGCGGATTCACATACCTGACCTCTAATGAGGGAGAAACGGTACCAATAGCATACAAATCACACTTGCATACAGAAGCTGAAAAAAGGTTCAGCATTAAGGAAAACATTGTTCATGCGGTTCAAACTGCTATAGCAAAAGAAAAATACCAAGCTGATGGTAGACGTGTTACAGTCAGAACAGCAGAATCAGCTTTTGAGCATTAACAACCCCATGTAATCTACCGACAACAGCACTGAATCCAGAATGGATACAATGGGTAAATTCTATTGCTACAGAAAAAGTAAAATACTATTTTGATCCAGACATGAAAAAATTAAAATATCTAGAATATGAAAGAGAATATCCTCTGCCAATCGACATTCTGCCCTTACGACAGTACGCCTGTGTAATATATACAGACGGACATGCTCAACCCTCAGTTTGGGGAGAGCAAGCATACAATGCCACATGCGAGATTGTAAAAGACGTGTGGCGCGGAGGTAAACTGAGACCTCTATTGACAAAAACACACTCAGTGGAGAATAATTCAGAACAACAAACTGAAATAATAGCATTAAAAATGGCGCTAAATAATGCCGATCGCGAATTCCCGACACTAATAGTGTGCGATTCGTATTACTGCGTCAAATCATACAACAACGATTTACCGAAATGGACTCAAAACGATTACAAAGATGACACAGGTGCAACAATAAAGCAAAAAGTGCTTTGGGAACAAATAGTTCTTTTACAGAAAGAACTACCAAAAACTCACGTGATACACTCACTGAGTCATCAGCGTGATGGCGTTCACGTTGCAGGGAATTCATTGGCTGAAACAGCCACAGCGGTAGCAACTAAACCGGCTTCCGTAGCTAGAAAAAAGCGTTCAGTAAAATACATTGACGGGGAAACAGTGCTGGCGGTGATAACGTCATTAAAGGGCGACTGCTCAGCACTACCGATCAACTATCCACTCAATTATAGATACATAATCGATGCAAACTCCGTTCCTTTTGCTCGAATCCCTGGAGTGGGGGATAGAGTAATTCCAAATATGGACAGGAGAGGCTTGTTAATTGCAGACGCACATATGGGTGAGGGTCTTAGACACCTTAAGATTAAAGATTCTCTGGAAGAATTACAATCAGTATACTGGTGGCCAGGCATGAGTCTGCACCATCACATTTTTGCAAAAAATTGCCCGGACTGCAATAGGGATCGCAGTGGCGACCGAGACGGCGTGCTACCATTGCGCTTCGCTCCAGATTGGATTAATCAACAACAATAAGAAAATACCCATTATGAATAATGCGTCATATTAACATGTAAAGTCTATTTTCACTTATAATATAGACCCCAGCACTCGGCTGACGTCTGGACTGTTATAAAAAGATTTGCGAGTCTACAATGGCATATACGCTAGGAGCATGCTACGTTCTGACCAATGTTTTTCCTTTAGCTCTCGAGCTTATGGGGGATGCATGGCCAAATGAGCATTGCATAGCGGGACTCTTCTCACTTCCTTCCTGAGGGAAACGGGATGTGTAAAGAAAAAACCAAGGCATAGAGCAATCTATAACGGAAAAGGTATTAGGTTCGGGAGCTGGGTGGGTCAAACATTTAATAAGTGTCCAACGTAGTCTAAATAACCTGCCAAGAAATTCTCTGAAAGGTCTCAGTCCGTACGAACTATTGTTCGGGACTAGAATGTTGATCCAGGACCTTGATAGTCAGACTTCAGTGGTTAAAGAAAAATGCTTTGATATCAAAGATCGTTTGGCTATTTTACAGGACTTAAATGAAACAAGAAAAGACCTGAGCAACATAAAGTTGAAACAGCAGTCAACGACCACTGAAGAGAAACCACCTGTCCCAGCAAGGCCTGTCTGGATTCCAAAAGTCGGGGATCTAGTCAGAGAGAAGATCGCGGTAAAGAAGGAATTTGGGCCTTCTTACAGAAAAGCAGTTCCTGTCTTGTCTATCAACGGGACGAGATCAGTAGTACTACCGCCCCTTGCTGGTAAAAAGGAGAACCGAGTTGTATCCATCGACCTGGTAAAACCACAATCATGTGGCCGATAACAAATAGTAGGCCAAGTGGACTCCCAAGAAGTAGCAGAACACCAAAGTTTGCTACAAATACAGAGGTTCAAACTGAGAGACTAATCTCATTCGAAAAATCTACAGTGAATCAACAAGGACTATGCAACAAAGCAATGGAACTTAAACCTCTTAAAACCCAAATAAAAACCTTTAGTCAAGACACGCCGACCTACAATGAAGTAACAAATGACTATGCTGATGAAACAAAGCAACTTCCAAAAGCAGAAAGTAATCCAGAAGTAATTGGAACAATTGACAGAACAGCATCCGGCTACTTCATCAACTTCGATGATTTCTCTGAGGATCCAAGTGAACCTGAAATACAGCCGACAAGAAAAACTATTAAAGACAAAGCAAAGGAACTTTTTCAACAACTGAAAGAAACCTATCTGATTTCTCCATGGATTGAAATTTGGGTGGCATTAGGTGCATTTGTCCTCATACTTTGGCTCATCATGGTACTATGCTTGGGACATTTCATTGAGGGAAAATATGCTAAAATGGACACAGCAAGCAAGAAAATCAACTTGGTCCTTAAACCACACACATCTTCACACGTCGTCGAGAAAAGAGAACTTTCTTCAATAAACTTCACAGCCAATCCTATACCCGGCGGGGTAGCATGGGACAATACTGATTATGAAATATATGGCCCGGTTGAAATCCTGAAGTATCCACACTAATTTCAGATTTCATTAAGTGACTTTGTAAAACCAAGCACATTTGCTGATGATTGGGACTTTGGAAGTATTAATGATATGATGTCGGACCTAGTGATGTCTGCTAAGTTTACAGAACATGATTATTTACAAGGTTCATCTAATTATGATCAGATGTTTTGCTACAACCACTATGGTAACCATTATCTACATAAATCTGCACAACCTAGAAATGTTTTAAATTATAACCAATGGGAACATTGTGCAACTCCACCAAAAGGCAGTTCAAAAACATTTTATGATAAATATACATATTTTTCAGGGTTTACCACAAGTAATGCAGAAACATTCTACTTCAAATTGTTAAACAAGACAGGAGTGAAGACCATGCTTACAAACACAAAATTGATATATTCAGATTCATTTTTTGAACAAATGAATACATTTGGTTTTGATTTCTGGAATAATAACATTGAAACGAAAACAATTTGAGGCACAAAAGATTGCCAAGTACAAGGTATAGAATCACTATTTAGAGCCTGCATGATCCCAGAACAAATTATATTTTTGAATGACACTATTCAACAAACTACCTGTCTTGGCCTAGCCAAAATCAAAGACTTAAACAAACCGTCTATTCCAAAGCCAACAACGATCAGTAATAGCACTACGGATGTTGAGATAGACGTAAACCATATTTTAAACCAAAACAGAACACATCCTGAATGGAAACAATGGTTGATCTGGCCCACAGATACAAATAACTGTCAAGACAGATTCCTGAACAAAATACAGGGGTTCACATTGACCAGGCCAGACCCTGGATATTCCCAAAGACAACATCCAGGGATAATTACTACCTACAGTGTGGGGAAACTATGTCTTCGATGGCTACAAACATCCACACTGGCAGAAATTAAGCAACATCTAACTTTACTTAAAGAAGGTGCTGACTTGCGTGATTTCATTATGGGACCACGCAAACAGCGTCAAAAACGTTTCATAGCGGCCTCTATGTATGCAGCTTACAATGAAGCTTGGAAAGAAACTCAAATTGAGACAGAAGAGAAAATACGGGAAATTGACCGTGTTAATTTGGAAAAATCACTTTTTGTTGTGGACAATGGGTTAATGACTCTGTCTTCCAGAATATATTCTCTGGACAGTATTGTGTCTTCAGCAATCGATATAATAGAGCAAGACTTACTGATGTTACAACACGGTCAGTCTCAATTGCGTTCTATTGTACAGCTTGGCTGGACGTTACAAAATCTGCGTTCAGGCTATGTGCCTTGGCGTTTAATCAACACAACGTCACTATTTAATATCTTTAACCTTACTGATAAACAAATCAGTTTGGCACAGAAGGGTACTGATTATACAATTCTGAGCATTGAAAAACTTGAGAGATTACCATTGACAATGTGAGAACGACCTGTCATTGAATGGATAATACATGGGATAATTAATATTCCGATAACAACTTTCCAGTTTCAATACTGCCAAAAATATAATCAGGCAGGTCAGTATGAAAGGTTGGGTAAAGGATACATTAAGTCAACATGGAACTTGCCCTATACACACGCATGTGTCAGTAATAAAGGCCAAAGAGTGTTTCTTAGTGGCAATATTTGTGCGAGATCACTAAGCGGTATACTTCTGTGTCAGGGTATAAGTTTGCATGGAGCCTGTGAAGGGACTTCAAATAACCTTTCATGTCACCAGCTAGGCACACCTGCAACACAAATAGAACCATTCTTTAGGAGACTCTCGAACGGGAGTTACATTCTAATTGTAGATCGCAGATGTTGCAGCTTGCTGCCAGGAAAACCTTATCTCGTAAGCGTGACTACCAGGGTCATGTGCTGTGAAAGAGTATTGTTCCCGAATGATGCTCCAGACAGGGAGGCAAGGTTATGGCCCAGTTTGAAAATTTCTTCTATTCGAATTGATACTTTAAGCAGAATGAAGACTGTGCTCCTACAGACGCCAACCCAGTTGACGTCATCAAAAGAAACGTATGATCTCCAAGTTGCAAGGACAACGGCAGAGATTCATTCACTGTTATCAACTAATTCCCCCCTACACTTCGCAGAAATACTAAACGAAATCTTAAATATTTCTGATACAAATGGTATCGCAAGTGTATTTAAGACAGTATTTTCAGGAGCTTTGACCCCATTCAAAGCCATCCTGGGTATTTTTCCTAACTTTGTCCATTCCATTTTTGGCGGACTTCCTCTCCTGTTGGGACTAGTAGCAGGCATCCTATTTTTGCTCCTGCTGCTTCGCTATGGCAAACCGTGTCACAGACAAGACACCAGCGACAATGGAAGAAACTATCCTAGCCATACGCTACCGGGACCGCATAACTAAAGTCCTTGGACTAGCCCGGCTAAGAGACCTGAACATGACTTGGTTTCTTTCATTTAGACCCTTGTGGCAGCGTTGTGTTATGCCTGTATTAAGGTGCGTGCTATGCGGCGAAGAATGCGTGTTGGACACCTGTCTCACACTACAATCAGAAGTGCCATTGGACGCAGAGACTTTGTTGAGTCCGGTAAAGGCTCATGCATTGTGCTGTCCCCAGCGGCTACCAATCCTGATGACGGCATTCGTGGAGACTTCACCACTACGATTGAAGGGTAGGGAAGTACAAGATGAAAGCAGCATCGATCAGGTACGACCTTCTGTCAGCTATGCTGATCACACCATCAATGAAGGCAATCATGCTCATGAATGCATGGTAACAACATTTTCCGAATTAGTGGAACTTTCGCAAGAAGCTATTGACTGTTTTTTCGAAAGTCTAAATGATATGATGTTTTCACCAGAGCAGAAAGAATGACTTTGAGCAAACTTGCACACAGCGTTCCCTAAACCCTGAATGTGGCCTTCAACTTTGAAAATAAAGCAATATGAATTTTTTTCTCCCCAGTTTTTTCAAACAGCAGGAACTTTTTCTCCAATCCAAAAATATTTACAATTTTTTTTGGACACTTATCTTCTGCTTAAAGTAAAACTAATCTTAGAGAACAGAATTTCTATTTTTAGGTACTCTAGAGACATTACCTCGACATTACTCTCTAGCATGTTCACAAGTGCATTATATTTTTGTGATGAAATGGTCCCGCACTTTTTCTTCTGTATTAAGAGCCATTTCATGTGTAATTTTCGCATTTTATTTATGCTGATTTACAAAATATGCGTAATAGATTTTGCATTATTATACTGCTTGAGTGCATATAGTAACTATACTCATCTTTCGTGTATTTCGCATTTCCGATTTTCAAAATGCATATCATTGTATTTTGGGGTGGCTGGGTATACACATTCACTGTTAGTTATATTTACTATGCCTAGATTAGTAATTATGGACATAGATTCCGTGGAGTGGGTGTGATGTATTCACTATGGGTGCTGTATCGATACTCCTATTTCTGACCCTTTTCTGGTTAATAATTAACTAGTAGCCATACAACGGCACAGAAGACCGTTATCTGATTAGGTCATAGCGCATGCTATCGCATTAGGCAAGCACTATTTCTCCAGCCCCCCTAGCAGGCATACGGAGTTCTCAAAACAAATCAAACCTCCAGCAACCTGGGAAATCCCCCGCAGCTATTGTTTTGATTTAGCCGAGAACTTCAGTATAGAATGTGCGAACGACCAGTTCTTATGACATCCTTATTGACGTATTTATGTCCATCCTTACGTCAATCTCGGCACCTTTCAGGTATAAATAATACCGACATTGCCCTAAGCAAACACACGGTGGTGATGAGATTGGAGCAGCGAGACTTGCCGAGGAGCCCAGCTGATGCCGAAAACAGCCCACGGACGCTGCCCCTCCTTTTTGATGCGCTGAGAGAGACGCTGCCTTTTCTCCTGCAGAGAAATCCATCCCCGGCGTTTCCAGCCGCCCTCGCAGGCAGCTGGGATATCAAGTCCTGAGATAGAGATACCAGCCCTCCAGCCTTCTAATTCCCAGGTACTGAACTGAATAACCCTTGCAGAGAATTCTTGAGTCAGACCCTTGGCAAACCAAACTTAACTTAAACTGCTACTTATCTACTCCCACCCACGTATTAGGCTTAGGTCAGGTACACTGGGGTAGGCGTAGTTAGAAGCACCAGTTGAGTACGATTACTCAATGTATATATGTATATATCTATTTTATCCATTTTAAGTATCATATGGCTAAGAAACCATATCAATGCTTTTACAGTATTATTTTATAATTCTGTTTTTACAGTATGCACTTTACTTAACCTTAAGTATTGCAATAATAGCGATTCATTTCTCTTGTACGAGAAAAGAGACTGATCAATAAATAACATCTTTTATTGAACACGCCCGTCTCTTCCTTTTCTCTACAATCTGGTGAAACTAAGAATGCACGTACTGACTGAGTAAAATAGCTGTCTTTTGTTTTCACACGACTCTGGAAATATACTCTTGATTTAGGGGGAGCAAAGTTGTCATGTTCTATGGTTGTCAGAAACTAAATCCCTTCTTGTCTATCCAGGGAGGTTAAACTCCTCCTTGCCTATTCGAGAAAGTTTCTAGTGAACTCTGATGATGCGCAGAGCCTATTGGGATAATAGGAACTACACTACAATGGAAAGGTGCAATAACTTAAAATACGTACTCGTTGTTGTTTGTGCCTTTTCAAGATGGGTAGAAGCCAATCCCCTAAAAGACAATACTGCCTTGTCCACAGCGAAGGCCCTTGTGAAAGAATTCTTTCCTAGATTTGGAATGCCGAGAATGGTCTCGAGCGACAATGGGAGTGAATTTGTGGGTCGAGTGATGAAGAAAGTATGTGAAGGGCTAGGCATCCAACAGAAGTTTCACGCTGCAAATCACCCCCAGTCAGCTGGACTAGTAGAATGCTACAATGGCATGTTAAAACTTAAACTGGCCAAGATCCAAGCGAGCACTGGTCTTAAATGGCCTGATGCTCTGCCCTTAGCACTCCTATCCACCAGAATGACTGTACATTCGCGAGTGGGACTTAGTCCTTATGAGATCGTTTTTGGCCGCCCGGCCAACATATGGGGAGTGCCAAGGCCCACGAAATTCAGTGAAATTGAACACCCTGTTTTGCTTGACTATCTGTACGAATTGATGGCTAAATTGAGTGTTTTACACCAACAGGTCCATGACTCTCTACCTCAGGCCTCTGAAGCTCCAGGACACCCCATTGATCCTGGATCCTGGGTTTTGGTCAAGAATTTCCAGCGAACAAAGAACGACCAGCCCAGGTGGACCGGCCCACACCTCGTCCTTCTTTCAACAAGATCAGCTGTTCGAGTGGAAGGGAAGAAGCACTGGATCCACGGGGTCCATTGTAAAAGGATCCCTTTGCCTCTGCCATACGACCGGTGGGTCCAGGAGGGTACGCTGACTCAGAAGCTGAAACTGTGCCTCGTTTTCTGCCCTTCAGTGATGCATGTGTAAAAGGAACTAACTCTGAACGTGAAAGTGAGAACATTTTGCAAGAAGCGGTGCCACCATCAAAGCGATTGAACACTACAGAGCCTGAACTCCTGTTTCAGGACCAGAGAGTACCTGGAAAGAAGCGCTATAATTTGAGGCCGAGACCTATGGACAAATAAAAGTTTTTTCTCTGCTATTTTTGAAAGCGCAGCTCTCCCATCTGAGAAACTTGCTTATTTTTGCTTTTCGAACCGCCATCCGGGTTCCGTTGCTAGGGTCGCTATTGCCCAAAGTCTTTGGGGTGCAGCTGACGACGTTAGGTCGACAGTTCTGGTTGGTCTAAGGGAGTTGCCCTAGACAGACAGAAGCATTCCTTAGCAGAAACAACCTACCATCGCAAGCAGCATTTTAGAGAGGATGGAGTTTTTCGAGATGGAGAGATCTGCCAAAACTATGAACTTTAAAGCTAGAATATGTAAAATGATGACAAAGAAATGCTTTTTGATATTGTGCATGTTCATGTTATTCAGTGTTATGATATTTTTAATAGGATATGTTTTATTCTCTTTTCGAGTAACATTTGCACCCACTACATCGCCCGTACCTCCTCTTACTGTTTCCTCACATTCTTTTCAACCCCTTCCTGAACATGAATCTGCTAGGAGATTAGAGTTTATTAATAACTCCTTCGATCAGCTTTTGCACCAACACCAACTGGTAATGAACACGACTAACTGTTGGGTGTGTGGTCTTATGCCTCACACAACGGATAAAGGTATCCCTTATCTGGTCCTGCCTTTCAGCAATAATGGTTCTGTGTGGGCATACAGAACAATGTTCATCTACGCACGTGAAGTCCACCCCCTAAGTTCTGTAAAGGACAATCCCAAGAATAGTGCTCTAGTTAAGGGTATAGTCGATATGATTAAGGAAGAGATTTCTTATGAAACTACCCCGAAAGATGAGACACTTGCATATATAGGATGGAACGTAACAGGATATGGAGCTACTCTGAGTGAGAAGCAGCAAGGTAAGAGATCTTCCCCGATTTGGATCGTACCCCATCAGGGTCACCTATGTCTGCAAGGTAATGGCAAGAATCCAAGAGCTCAGCTAGGGAAGAGTATCTGTACTGAAACATATGTTTTTGGGTCTCAGACTTCCCCTGCGTTCTTAGCAGCTAAGGGTACATATTTCATCTGCCACAATAGAGCCTATACATGGTTGCCCCCTGACTTTTCGGGCATATGTTTTGTTTTGTTCCTGTTGCCTCCCACCTACACAGCAGCAGCAGATTACCACAAGACAAGGATAGTTAGAGGTGTCTTGAGTAAAGAAGACACTGCAGGACAAGAATTTGGGTACTTCGTAAAGGATTTTCTGCCGTTCTGGGGACCAATGGTTAACAGCAGGAACATAAGGCAATTGACAAGGGTGGTTGAGTCCACCGTAATTGAAACTGCTGGTGCCCTTAGTAACTTGACTGCTGAGCTCCAGTCGGATCGTCTTATGACCCTTCAGAACAGGGTCGCGCTAGACGTCATACTTGCAGACCGAGGTGGGGTATGCAAATTGATCCAATCGAGTTGCTGTGTTTTCATTCCAGATAACGCTCCAACAGTGTACCTGGCCATCTCTAAACTGCATAAGATTTCCGAATCTATTCATGTGGATAAAGGAGATTGGTCGTTGATGGGATGGTTCTGGGAACTGATATCTGCTTGGGGATGCAAAATTCTGATGGTCATTGGGATGGTCTTAGCCATTCTTTTCCTGTTCCGTCTGTGCGTGCAGTGTGCTCCTGCAATATGTGGCCTCTGTGCTACATCATGTGTAAGGAAACCTGTATCAAGAGCCGAGCTAAGTAATAGGATGATGTTACAGCAACATCTCAATGACTTTAGGAATATAGACCTGGACTCATATTAGCATGAAGATAGGTTTATTGCCTATGTAAGGGCAAAAGGAGGGTCTGTAGTACTTAAAATTTTGGACTCGTGTTATAAACTTCGTCGTAACACGACGATTTTGGTGTCAAAAGACCGAATATGACAAGTACACTATGCACAAGCATTTTCGTCATATTCGAGTGACGATTTCGCCCCGAAATCGTCATTATCGTTCTGAACCATTGGGTTCCATTTTGAATACGGCAGCCATTTTGTGAGTTGCCCTCACATAGGCAGATGAATTAAGACAAATTCGATTCCAAAGGACAAGTACATCTTAATTGACTTCTCTGCGACCTGGGCAAGCTGGAACCATTGCCCCAGGCCGAACCTGCCTGGCCAGTTCCTCTCCCAGTGGCCGAACGAGATAGCATCAAGGCACAGCCTGCCATAAACCTTGTCATCACACACACACCCTGCCTAATCTTGCTCACACCTGTCCCTGCTCTTTTCTCTCTTACTTGCTTTATGAGGAGGAGGTGCCCGTTTTTATTGGGGGTCCGTCGATATCTGATGAAAATACTGGGCCTTGCCGGATAATTTATTATGGGCTGGACAAACTGAAATGTGGGCTTGTCATCATGACTCTGCTTTTCCTTTGTAGTGAAAACATGTGAATGGTATACTAAAATGTAAAGAATGTTTGCCTAAAGCATAATATTTCGTATAAAAGGAGAAGCCTGGCTTTGTAAGATTGAGCAGTCTCCTGAAAATATACACACCGTGTTGTTGTACTTCTAGGACGCCTGTTACTTGGTTGCAGCCAATAAATTCGATCCTTGACTTCACCTAGAAGACTCTGAGTTTCTGTGTCTGAATCAGGAAAGTACTCGAGGTCTTTGGGTGTTGTTCCTGGCACCGCTGGGTTACCGGTTCGGTACCGGTTCTGAAAAACCCAGTACCTCAACAAGGCTGTACCTTCCCGTTCTGTGACAAAGAGGACAAAAGGTTTGGCATAATCGGGTGTAGCTAGGACAGGTGCAGAGCATAATGCTTGTTTGAGGGTGTAAAAAGCAAATGTATGATCAGGTGTCCATGGCAATGGGGAAGAGATTGTGGTTGTTAGCTGTATCAGGGGTTTGGCCAAGTATGCAAACTGGGGAATCCATTGTCTACAGTAGGACGTGAGGCCAAAAAAGGCACGGACTTCCTTCTGTGTCTTGGGTACAGGAATGTTAAAAATGAGTTGAATTCTTTCAGGTGTGAGTGCCCTACCCTCCTTTGACAGCAGGTGCCCTAGGTAGGCCACCTGCTGTAAACACAATTGTAATTTTGAGGGTGACACCTTGTGGCCATGCTGTGCAAGGAACATTAGGACAATTCGTGATGCTTGTTCACATTCCGGTTCGGAGCGTGCAGTGATCAGTAGGTCATCGACATATTGTAATAATGTCGTATTGGTGGGCAGAACAATGTCGTCTAACTGTCTTTTAAGTGCCTGACTGTAGATACTGGGGCTTTCTGTATATGCTTGGAGAGCTCTTGTGAAGCAGAAGCTACGACCTTGTAAGGAGAATCCGAATAGGTACTGACTGTCTTGGTGGATCGGTACACTGAAGAAAGCATTTTTCAGGTCGATTACAGTGAAATGTGTAGCCTCAGGATCTATGGCTGTTAACAGAGTACTGATGTCTGAGACCACGGGGTATTGTGGTACTAGTCATATTTGTTGAGTTCACGTAAGTCAACCACGAGTCTGTAGACTGGTGGCGCACCGTCATCAGTTTTCTTTCGGACTGGCAGAACTGGCGAGTTACATATGTTGGAAGGTACTTCTCTGACTACTCCTTTTTGTATCAGGTTATCAATAATCTGGATAAGGGCTTATTCTGCATCTGGAGGTAATTTGTATTAACGGACACGGGGTAGGACAACGCCTTCCTTCAATGTCACTAGGTGTGGTGTAATATCCATAAATCCTACATCTGTTGGGTCAGTAGCCCATAATGTGACGGGAATGTCTCTTAGTCTGACATCTAGTTCTCGTGTGGTGAAATGGCCTTTAAAATCTAGGAGGAATAGTCGGACTCCTTCCGGGGAACAACATATTATAGCATCTAGTTCTTTAAGTGTCTGAATGCCAAGGAGATTCTCAAGACAGGATTTTGTAAGCACTAAGTCGGTAGAAGTTTTAAGAGGACCAACTTGAAGTGATATTGGTTCAGAAACTTTGTTGATGACAGGTGTACCTGAAAAACCCAAGTAAATACTATTTGAGCCAGGGAGGGGTACCTTGGGAACTTAGTTGTGTTGCACTGTCGTCCTACTAGCCCCGGTGTGGATCAGAAATTTTGCTTCTTTACCTAGGAGTTTAGCATGTACATAGGGACCCTCTTGGTCAACCGGGACCGGGATCAGTGGACGACTATCGTGTTCCCCCATCTGTCTCATGAAATTGTGGGAAATTCAGGATAGGATGACACTGGGTACTGATAGAGTTGGGTAGTAGGTTTAGTATCAGTTGGAGGAGCAGAAAGTCAAGGGGGATAGTTACGAGGTTGCGTCTTCCCAGTGGCAATATTATGTTGTAATACTGGACAGTCACGCACAAAATGACCTGGCTTTTTGCAATAGTTACATTTAACTTTTTCTTGTGATACTTGGGGTTGTTTAGGAGTCTGTTGGATTGTATTAGTCTGTGCTACCAATACCTTCATTTTAGTATCCTTTGTCCTTTTCTTTTCTAGTTCTTGTTCGTCCCTAATTCTATTTTGGTGATATTGGAGCATCTGAAGTGTTTGTGAAGGAGAGCTTGCTTGCCAAGTACTCTCTACCTTCAGTACTCTATTTCTAATCGTGGACAAGGCATTTTCTACAAATTTGGAGACAAATAATCGACTATAGGTGTCTCCACCTGAGGAGAGACCGCTGTTGATGAGAAAACATTTCTCCAACCTTGTATAATAGTCCCCTATGTCCTCATCTGGTTTCTGTTTGCATGCAGAGATAGCATCCCAATCTTCTTTCTTAGTGGTCAGCAACTGGGATAGTATTTTAGGGAGACAGCGAGGGAGTTCCTGAACTAGGGGTCCTAAGCCTTGTCCAGGATTGCGAGTAATGTCTTCTTTCTCTAATTCCGCCCATGCTACCTTTTTCCCTTCAATCTCCCAGTCCTGTCCCTTTAGCTTGTCATAGGTTCCCTGTGGTAATAGGACCTTGAGTAGAATATTGAGGTCCTTGTAAGTAAAGGAACCCATTTGGAGGATATCCTTGAGTTCCCTATGGAAACCCGAGGGATCCTTTTCATGAAAAGGGAACATTTTCTTCATTTCTAGTATTTCTAGTTTTGTCAGAGGGGTGTAAACAAACGTTTGTTGTAACTTTCCTGCGGAGTCTGCTACGGGGTGTACTTCTCGGAGAGGGAACTGTCCTTGGTCATAGTGATGGGGATTTACATCATAACTATCTGTAAAGCATTGAACATATCGCTGTCGTAGGTCAAGGAAAATATTTAGAAACTCTTGTCCCCTGGCCACCCACCTCCCTTCTAAACAGTCCCGTAAGAGAGAGTGTAACTTTTTAGGTGGGCAACCAGTGTCTTCGTACATTGTAATGAGGTGTTGCACCATATAGATGCTGGCTATCCTTTGTGATGGTAGAGGAATTGATAAAAACATTTGGGCAACTATATCAGGGCCATATATAGAGTATTGAGATACCCAATGTGTGCTTGATCTAGCGAGTCCTTTTTCTTGTGTGGTGAGTGGAGGCTCGTCGTCCATCCAATCATCTAGAGCTTCTTGTGTTCGTTGGAACAACTTATCTGTGGGGGCTGACAATTTCTTAGTTTTAAGTTTGAATTGTCCATTATTTTGAGAACAAGGGATACGGGAACGTACTGCACCGTGAAAAGAAGTTCCTTCTTCCCTGTCTTCGTTTGTACTTTCATTTTCTGTTTCCTGGGTATGGGCATCTTTTTGATGGTAATCAGAAACCTTGCTCGTGAAGAGTAGTATAAAGAGATCTATTTCTTTTATCTTATTATAATTTCCTGCGACTACTGCTTGATCTAGTTGTAATAAATAATCAGGAACTCTTTTTCCTGCGCTAGTTATCATTCTGATAAAACAAGTGATCATGAATCGTGAGAGGCATTTTTTATGTGCTATGGGTCTATTTTTAATAGCTTCCTGTAAGGTTTCTAAATTTTCTCCTGTTCGGAGAGCCTCGTAAATTTTATTCAGGCAATTTGTGACATTCGGCACTTCTTGTAAACCTTCTAGAGTCTCTCATAGGCGAAGAGAGATATTTGCTTGTGACCCTTCCCCTGGGGTTGGGTCATAATCGCACTCTAACATGGGTGGAATGTCGCTTGAGGTGTCATGGGTGGGTTCAGTCTGGGTGACTATTCGTCTGGCTATTATCTGATTGGTATAAGCAGGAGTAGATTCCATTCAGTAGGTAGTAATAAAATCATCGGGTACAGAAGGGACCTTAGGACGTGGAGGTGCTGTAGGGATACTAGAATCTGAGCTAACTTCTGACTCTAATTTTGGTGAGAGGACAGGATATATACCCGTCGCAGAGGCCGAGGCCTCTCTTTTCTTTTGTTCAAAACAAATATCATCTTTCTGATCCTGTAACCTTTTCATCTTACTTTCTTCTGACATTCTCTTTGCTTTCTCAACCTTCCCTTGCTCTTTCTGTTCCCTTCGATGTGCTTCCTTTCGCCATGTATCAACGCTTTCTAACATCGAGGGTCTTGCTTTCTTTTCCCAACACCTTTTCTCAACCGCCATAATACAATTCAAATCCCATGTGCCACTCTTTGGCCATCTGATCGCAACGTCTAAATCTTTAGTATAACCTTCCCAAAGATCCAAATACAAGATGGCACCAATCCCATGTTTGGTGTACATAAAGTTACCAGGAGTATCCTTCGGGGGGACTGGTACAGATTGTTCCAGTAACCCCTTCCGGGTACCCAGTTTACACAGTTTAGAGAACAAAGGCATTGTATCAGATACAAATAAAGATTTACACTTGGAAGAAAACTCGATATACTATGAGTATCAGAGTACAAACATACCGTTTTCTAGAAACCTAGAACCCGTCTTCACCGCGCTCTGAAAAGATCAGAACCCGTCTTTACCGTGCTCTGAAAATTCAGAACCCGTCTTGATACACTCCCAGCAGTACTCACCGAGCTGCAGAGAACTTGAAGATCTTGAAGATCTGGACACTTGACTACGCAGCGCTCGTGGACAGGGACTGGTCGGGTTTCAGACGACCTCGGACTCAGCAATCTTCACAGGTTTCGGGCTCTGGGTCGAGACTTCCGCTGTCGTCCTCACCGCCTCATATGGATGGCTAGGCCGTGGCTCGGACCCCCTTTGACACGAAGGAGTTCATGCAGGAACACCCTGCAGTGTGCACTTGGAAGTCCGTCGATGTCTTGAAGAGACCGGTCTAGGTCCGCATCACCGGCGTGTGGGGAGAAAGGGAAGTCCCTGTTCGGGTGCCAATTTGCTGTGGTAAATATTTTAGTAATTTACCTTGATCATAATTTCTAGACATAAATAATAAATTCAAGTATGAAGAGCAGAGTCCGTGGTGGTTCGAATTCAGGGTCTTTATTCAGTAACTCGAGTTAAGGGAGAGCTCCGTCACCTGAGGAGGATCGGAAGAATCTCTAACTTTATTCTCAGAACACATGGTATTTAAAGAAAAAAAGAGGAAGGAGCTTCCCTTCAATGCATGCCCGGATCATATGTTGATATAAACAGAAGTCATGTAGGCCCGGATCATATGTTGCAATAGAACAGAAGTCATGACCATAAAAGGAGGCAACGTCGTGAAAAGGGGGCACATGGTAGATAAAATAAGGCTGAGTCATGATTTAGAATGAGGAAGCACAAGAGAGGCAAAGGTGTGAAGAAATAACGCTAGGCTGGTTCCTTAGATAAGAGAGAGGGAGTCGTGACAGGATGTCTGTTTGTCGTGTTTCAGCATTCGGGGGCTCTTCTTCTCGGAATTGGTTGTGGTGGTTTAACAGAACGGGGGCTATTTCTCGGAATTGGTCTGATTATAGGGAAATGGTTACAGATGGGGGGTCTTGTTCTCGGCATTGGCTTGACCACAGATATGTACGGTTTAAGTGAGGAAACTGGTTCTCGGAATCGCCCTGAGCATAAGGATGTAATGTTGACCTTTTTGGGGAAGGAGAATGCGTCTGCAACTTCGTGAGGTGCATGATCAGCGCGTGATTGGTTCGTGCTCGTGTGCTCGTGTTCTCGTGTGCTCGTGTTTTAGCAAGATGGGCTCGGGGACGTGACTGAAGAGGGTGTATGATGGGACATAACTTTACGATAAATAATCATTTTCCACAATCCTTAGGGATATTGCTGCCACCAGTGGAATCTAATCCACTTAACTTTTGCTCCCTTGCTAAAGCAAGTTTAGCTTGGGCCAGGGCTGTTTCCTCTTTCTCTATCTGAAATTGGACAGCTCTCATCCTAGCCTCATGTTCTCTTCTCTGAGGGGAAGTCATTCCCCTTTGAGAACCCCTTGAGGCATTAGAGAGGAGAGATTCCCTGGAAGGAGATCTTTCCCTTCTATTGCCTGGATTAAGTCTACTATTAGGCCTGGAAAGGTGAAACACCTCTCCATTCCCATGTAAACGTAGGTTAGCCTGGCTAAGCCTCCTGACTTGGGCCTGGCTATCTTCTCCATCTTCTGAATCTCCCCCCTCCTCTTCCTCTTCTTCTTCCTCCTCTTCTACTTCTGGAGTCAGGGAATCATCTTCTGTAGATGGCACTCCTTCACCTGTATTATCTAGGGGGCCTGGTTTAGAGGCCTTCAAAAGATCAGCTGCCTCTAGGACTTCTATCAGGTGCCTTTTGTGAATACCGAAAGTCGTAAAGTTAGGATTTTGTCTCAGTTTAGTAGTAGTAAAGTTAGGATTCCTAACTTTACTACTACTAAATGCCTTTTGTGAATACCAAAAGTCATAAAGTTAGGATTTTGTCTCAGTTTAGTAGCGGTAAAGTTAGGATTCCTAAATTTACTACTACTAAATGCCTTCTGTAAATACCAAAAGTAGTAAGTTTAAAATGTTGTCGCAGATAACTTTTGTGAATCGGGCTCCTCCTGATCTATCGCCATATCAGTTCTGGGACCTAGCAATTTGGATGTTTATCTCTGGTGGCAGCATGCTAGCATGCAGGCTTTTAAATGAGCTGTTGCTAGCTGTTTATCAGTTGTTTTTTATTCTCCTGAACGTTCAGCTACACACTCTCGTCATAGGTGTGTGTATATGCCACAGAGAGTGCTCTATGCTGCAAAACCCATTCCGAACTATATCCAATGGGAGCCAGCTTGTGGATGTTTTCCATTTCTTAGACATCTTATTCCTTTTCCTTTAGATTCTGTTATACATCTATCTAACACAACATCCACTCTATTTGATGGTTGGAGGACCGCTCTATACGATTTATCTCCCCAACGGATATTATTGTTTAACATCAGCTCCCCTACTACCACTGAGGTCAGCTACTTAAGGAATTTCCCTAAGGTAGGTGAGTTGAGTCCTACCCTCCTAGATAGACTTACACTTGTCTTTTTTAGCCTGTTTTGGCTGCAGTATTTGTAAGACCATTTTCATTTTCCCTTATTATGCTTGTTCCTGTAGCCTTTTCTGTTCTGGTCCTCTCGTACTCATTATGGTTATTCCTGAAGGTTTCCACATCACTTGACCTTAAACTTTGGACAGGTAAGTACCTGGTTCCTTGGACTCCATATATGCATAGTACTAATGGAGACCTGCATTTCTACTGGATCTGTGGTTATCTACTGGCAGACTTTGGGTTAATAGTCTTTATTCACCCACACCTTTCAGAATTCAATAACCGCTATCCCCTTTGGCACATACTGAGGGGAATCTATGGTACATGTTTTATACCTTACTTGTCACTACTTGGTTCGTTGGTGAGACAGGGCTCTATGTTATGCCCCATATTGGACACCCTTGGCACTTTCTGCACACATTAAACTTGTAGTCCGATTATGAGCGTCTTCCTACTCTTTCCCTATCTCCTGTCTATCGCTCAGTTTATTGTTTTTTATTACCTGAGCCAAGTCACTCCGCTCACTACTTTATTCATCATTTTAATTTTGGGCCCTGAATATTGTACAAAGATAGTTTTCCTAAAGTTATCTATTTTTGTGTTGTTTTTAGAATGTGTTCATTCTCTGTGGTGTGGTATGTATGGAAGTGTGGGAATAGATATATTAACACTTTTTGTGTCTTAGTGTCGTTTTCATTAATTGATCTGTTTTGTATGTCCCATTAATCATTATGCTATGATCAAACAATATTTAGTATTGATTATATTAGATATGAATAAAAAAATAATGCCAATTTTTGTTTATTGTTTGTGATCTAATTGAATGTATGTGTTTTTATTAAACTACTGTATTTTGATTTATTATATGCATAGTCTGCCAACGGATTAAGTTTAAAACCTGTTGCATTATCCACAAGGCACTGCAGAACCTGGGCCCTTCCTATCTTTTGGGGAAATGTATACCCTATTCACCCTCACGATCTCTCAGTTCCAGTGGTAAACATCTTCTGGAAGTACTTTGTATAAGAAAGGCTAGATTAGGGAGGAAAGCTCTGTCCTACGTGGGCCCTCGCCTTTGGAATGAGCTCCCTCTCTCTCTCAGACAGTGTTCAGAACATCTGATATTCAAGAAACTGCTTAAAACTTTCCTGTTCTGTATCTGCTAAACTTGCTAGGAATCACTGCCTCTCCTCACAGTCCGCTTAAGCACAGAGATAGCTCTTCGGGGGTCGATTCTCGCGCTATACAAACAAATAAAATAAAAATAAATAAATAAAATAGTCCCCCACATGTGCTCACTCCACGTGGGGGAGTCGGCACAATCTCTAATCCTGATTGGAGTGTGGCTACCATCTGCAAGATGGCGGGCACTGATGAGTGGGCTTCACCTCGCCTCTCCCTCCTGAGGGTTGGGGTTGGCAGAGGTAGGCACACCTTCTGGGCTATGCTAATTTTCCCACCTGTCTTCTCGCTGAAAAAGAGGGGAGTCAGGATGGGGGCCAGCTCCTGATGGCTGGGGGTTGCATTACAAGGGCGGCAAGACCATTGATCCTCCCCTGCAACAAATGTCTCTTCATTGCCAGGGGGAGTTGTGACCACCTCTGCCCAGGAAAAGCTTTGTTTCTGGGCTCAGGAGCTAAGGCTCCCACCCCAAGGGTCCAGAAATATATCTCATGCTGGCAGGCAGTTGTGTACCAGTCAGGGAACCCACAAGAGGCTGGTCGTTTTTCAGGGGGCATCTCTAAGATGCCCTCTGAGTGCATTGTATAATAAATCCCACACTGGCATCAGTGTGGGCTTATTATGCTGAGAAGTTTGTTACCAAACTTCCCAGAAATCTGTAAAGCCATTATGGTGCTGTGGAGTTCGTAATGACAAACTCCCAGACCATATAATCTTTATGGCTTTACTGCACTTACAATGTCCAAGAATGGACTTAGGCACTGTAGGGGTACAGTGTTCATGCAACTGTACCCTCACCCGTGGTATAGTGTTCCCAGCTAGAGGGGTGTCTTACATATACCATAGGCAGTGGGTTGCAGGCATGGCACACAGGAATGTGTGCCATGTCGACTCTCCACTTTTCTCTGCACTAAAACAAGCAGCCTGCAATGGCAGAGTATGGCTGTTAAAGTGCAGGACCTCTAAGGGTGGCACAATATGTCCTGCAGACCTTAAAGGCCTTCCCTGTTCACAGTGTCCTTTGTACGCATTGTACCTTTTACAAGGGACTTACATGTGGCCAGAGAGGTGCCAATTGGCGGTACAAAGGTACAGCTTTGGGAAAGAACACAGGCCCTGGGAACCTGATTGGCAGGGACCCAGGGCACATCAAGTCAAAGTGAATCAGAAATCAGGCACAAAGTGCGGGGGTCACTGCTACTGAAACCCAGCTTCCTACAATGAATACCTAATCAAAAATTCTTAACACAAATAAGGTATAGAGTTGTATTACAGTCTGTTCCGGAGAATTATGTGAGTGCAGCATTGTATAAAGAAGCTGCATTCAAGTCGCCAACTGGATGAGGTTTCTGTGACTCAATGTGCTTATTAAGGTTTTCAATGGAACAAAAATACTGTTTTTTTACAAAGGATTAGATAATCTGTGCTTTGAGTACTACTTAGTCTTTGTGCAAGACATTCATTTCCTTACATTACTGTGTGGCATGCACAATGCATTCTTTAGGAGTGATGAAAAGTAATGCAAAGTAAACAGGGGTTTACATTCATAGCAAAGAATGTAATGTTGACCACTGTGAAATTATATCAATAAGAAAGAGGGCAACAGCTACATTAACAATGGAAATACACATTCTATAAATAATATCAACAAAGATTTAGCATGTTCAAGCTTAAGGGGAATTCCTTTATGACTATGTGTTTTTCCAATGCTGTACCACAGGTGCATTAACCATACTTTGGTGACTGCACTACACAAAGTTTCACACAATATTAGTGTAAAAACATACTAATTAAAGTTGTATATTTAAGAGAATTACGGCCAGATTCATCATAATGAAATCGGCTCGCAAAGGGCCAGATTCTCAGAATCCGGCCCTTTGCGAGCGCTATTTTTGAATTTGGGATTCATCATCCCAAATGCAAAAATCGCTATAGTAGAAATCGCTATATTGCGAAGTATCGCATTTAAGGAATCTCAATTAGAGATTCTTTAAATGCTATTCATGAACCTTTTTAAAATTGCGAATTCGCAATATGGGGCCGCTATTTACTGTGAAGTGTAACTTTGTGGTAAATAGCGAAAACTTTGAAAAATGCACTTTAGTGCATTTTTCTAAGTTGTATGTTACACACACACATGTCCTTTGGACAAGTGTGTGCGCAACACCAGTGTACATTTGCATTTCAGGGGTGCTACAGGGTGTCCTTTGGACACCCTGGCACCCTTGAAATCGCTTCCTTATTTGCGATTCGCTAATTGCTAATCGCAAATAAGGAATGACTCCCCATTCATTCCTATGGGCCTTGAGGCCCATAGGAATGAATGGGAAAGCTATTCCTTATTTGCGATTAGCAATTAGTGAATCGCAAATAAGGAAGCAGTAGAAATCGCAAAATATTTCTACATGCATCCCGTTTTGCTAGTCTTTAATAGCGAATCCTTAATAATCGCTATTAAGGACTCGCAAAAGAGGACAATGATGAATCTGGGGGATAGGTACTATATAATGCACGGAGAAGGAAAAAGGTAAGGTAAAACATATGCGGACAATAGAAGCATCTAAGACTTCGAATTTTTTAAGAAAGGTGTTTATAATGTGATTATTGAAAGAGTAGGGTATTTAGTTATAATATTGTATGTTGTAACTATGTGTTTACCTAGTTTCCAGATCTGTAATCAGAGCATAGCTCTAGTTAATGTTGTTGCCACATGTTAATGTTACCAAAACTTGTAAAGTGCAACAGCTGCCCCAGGAAAGGGGTGACCTGGCGCTGACAGCAGAGCAACTGACAGGTTCAGATGGAGCAGATGCAAGGGCTACACTGCAGGACCAGGTGTGTTTTAATGCCCTTCCTAAATAGTGCAGTTGCATTAGCCATGGGATTAGAACTTTCCAACCGAATGACCTAAAAAAGTGATAAAAACCCAGCCACATAACAGGGATAGGCCGCAGACTGTGCACATCAGGGGTTGTCCTTCTGTGGAGGATGGGTTGCTCCGCAGCACATCCCCGAACCGCAGAGCCAAAGTTCATGCACAGTAGGAGTTGTCCACCTTTGGATGGTGAGGGACAGAGCCTGGCAGGAGTGTATGCTTGGAATAAATGTTGTTATCCTGCATACAATCATCCCTCATACCATCACCCTGCATTTTTCACAACGCAAATGTAATTACTACATAATACCATTACCCCGCAAACTTTCACTCTGCATATTAAGTTACCACGCATGCCTTAACAACGCAAAGGCATGCGTGGTGAAGGCATAAACTGTATAAAAGTGATTTTCCTTAATATATATATACAAAAAAGAATATATATATATATATATATATATATTTTCTTTTTATGGGGGTGGGGCAGATTTACAAGCCCCGTACACCACATTTGCGCCACCGTTGCACTTTTGTGATGCAGCAGTGTCGCAAAGCCAATGCCATGCTGCGGGGTATTTACAATGGGAAGCATCTAGGGAGATGCGTCACATTGTAAAGCCCTGTGCCACATGTGGGCGTTCCGGCACGGGGGGCTGGGGCGTTCAGACGCAGGAACACCTCCTAAAAGTGGCTGATTGAAATTTACAAGATTTTACTCAGTCACTTTTACAGCCATGCTGCCTCAAAATCCTGCGCCTGCTTGAAGCAGGCGTAAGGATTGACGCAGCATGTTAGGCATAGGGGCACCCCGAGCCTTGCCGGAGCTGCGCCGCGCTTGTGACGCAACTCCAGCAATGTGCCTCCTTTATGGCATCAGATGCGTCACGTATTTGTCTAGTCTCGCCCCATGGTGCACCACATTGTAAATGCGGCGCATCCATGGTGGCGCAAGAAGTGTCTGCTGTGACGCAAAATAACTGGCGCACACCAGCTGATATGCAGGCATGCGCCAGTTATTGTAAATCAGCCCCACAATATATATTTACGATTTTTTTTTATATATTTATTATATATCTATACTTCAGCTCTCATTCCCAAAATTTAAGAGAAATAAGCACTCACAGGTGACGTTCACTATGGATCTTTATTCAGACCAAACAAACGCCTTCTGTCCAATGCGTTTCGGGCTTGCCTTGATTCTTCAGATACTATCCATGAGGAAGGGCGCACGCCCGAAACTCGTTGGACAGGAGGACGAGGGACTATTATGCCCGTGGTAGCTGCTTTTGCCTTTCAGCATGTCCTGCCTGCGTGTGCTGTCCCACCGAGGGGTAACTCTTTTTCTGACATTTATTGTGGCTGACCCAGTCCCGGGGCAGCACCGCCCTTAAAATCTGAGCGGGTCGGCTGCTACTTATTTGAGGCCCGGGCAATGGCGGCTCTATAGAGACATTGTTTCCTCTAAGGGATAAAATCTTTATTGATGTTATCAATGGCAACGACCCACATGGGTAAAGATTTTGTGAACTACCAGTCCCAGAATGCAAAAGAATGCAAATTACTCACCTGAGTTTTATCTGTGCAATGGAAATAAATGAGGGTATACACTGGTAACAATTGCTTGCCTTGATTCTTCAATTACTGTCCATGAGGAAGGGCGCACGCCCGAAACGCGTTGGACAGGAGGACGAGTGAGGATTATGCGCGTGGTAGCTGCTTTTGTGTTTCAGCATGTCCTGCCTGCGTGTGCTGTCCCACCGAGGGGGTAACTCTTTTTCTGACATATATATATATATATAACCCTAAACCCACTGTTAGATTTGGGGGTCTCTAGTTGGCACAGGTAGGTACTTGTGACAAATAGGGACCCTTGCCTCCAGTCAGGGTAAGGGGGTACACTCCTAAAATAACCCCTGCTCACCCCCTTGGTAGCTTGGCACGAGCAGACAGGCTTATCGGAGAGGCAGTGTGTAAAGCATTTGTGACCACATACAGTATCCCAGTGACAACCCTACAGATGGACACCACACAGTTGTATATTAAAAATAAGTATTCTTTATATAGATTTACCACAAGACCATAAACGACAAAAACACACAATACTATACTTAAGATGATAGCTTCAGCTTAATTCACTTCAGTTCTTAAGATGCGACACTTTACGTCAATGTACCTTACGATGCATTGCGCTTCCACAACAAGCAATGTTGCAACGATGGAAATATGTCTAAGTTCTGGTGCAAAGAAATAAAGACATGAAGATTTTCCAGATGCGGCAGGCTTCTCCGATGATGCGAGAAGTCTCGATTTGATGCGTCAGCTGCAGCGGCTACACCCTTGTTCAGCGATGCGACGGCAACAGCTTCAGCTGAGACACTCTTCTCCGACGTTTGCGAGAAGCTTCCGTACGATGCAACAACTACAGCGGCAGCATCTTTGTTCAGAAATGCGACGGCAGCGCGCTTCTCTGGGAGATGCGAGGCACTTACCTCGATGCAGTGCAATATGACAGCTCCAGTGGCGACACCCTTGTTCAGAAGTGCAACAGCAGCAGCAGTGACGGCTACACGCTTCTTCCTCGTTGGAAGACACTTCTCTCGATGCGGTGCAATACGACAGCCACAGCGGCGACATCCTTGTTCAGAAATGCGGCGGCAGCGGCGGTGACACGCTTCCTCTTTGTTGCGGGATGCTTCTCTCGATGCAGTGCAATACGACATCTACAGCGGCGACACCCTTGTTCAGAAATTTGACGGCAGCAGCAGCGACACGCTTGTTCCTCGTTGAGTCGCGCTTCCAGCTCCTTGCAACACGCAGTCCATCAGAAGGCCCAAATCAGCAGCAGGCACTTCCAAAGAACTCTGGGGAGCTGGGGGTTGAAGTAAGAAGTCTGTTGTCCCTGAGACTTCAGCAGGAGGCAAGCTCTTTTCCAAGCCCTTGGAGATACTTCACAAGTTGAAAGTAAAGCACACAAAGTTCTTTCTCCTCTCTTTGGCAGTCAGGCAACCACTGCAGGCCAATCCCCTAAGCAGCACTTCAGCTTAGGAATATTCTCTCCTCAAGTTCTTCAGGTTCCTCTTCTCAGCAGAGGTTTCTTCTTGTAGTCCAAAGTGATCTAATTTCTTGGGATCAGGGTCCCAATATTTATACCCCAAAATCCTTTGTCCTCTGAGGGCAGAGGGGCCTTTGCCCAGTCCAAACCAGTTCTGTACCACTCTATTTATATGACTCCTTCTTTCCTTTCACAGTGCAGGGCAGAAACATCAGACGCCCCACAGGAAGGTGGAGCCAGCATTATGAAGGGAATGCACAGCCCTAGAGACACTTTGTTGACATGATTCCTTCTCTTCTTTCACAGTGCAGGGCAGAGACATCAGACGTGCCACAGGGGG
This sequence comes from Lissotriton helveticus, assembly GCF_964261635.1. Lineage (NCBI taxonomy): Eukaryota > Metazoa > Chordata > Amphibia > Caudata > Salamandridae > Lissotriton > Lissotriton helveticus. The sequence continues at coordinate 1,497,974,277 of NC_136063.1, read as the reverse complement.
TGGAGACAGCACTGTCCTATTCAGGTCCCAGGTGCAACTACTCCCTCCCATCAAGACGCATATCTCTCTATTCATCACTGGGCAGATTCACCCTGTCTCCTGGAGTTCCCCAGCCCTGTCACTCAAACTCCAGAAAAGGAATAAACAACCTAGCAGAGGCAGTCCTGGATAGTTAGACAAGAAAATACCTACTTCCTAAAAGTGGTCTTTTTAAACACAGAATGTTAAAAAACAAATTCATTATGAAATATGTATTTTTTCATTCTGAGTTCAGGCATACTAAACTAAAAATTTTACCATGTTCCCTGAGTCAGTTAGGATTATAAAATGTAATAATCTACTGCCCATTCTGGCCTATGGGGAAAAGTAGCCTTGCAATAGTGAAAAACGAAAATGGCTGTAATTCACTATTAGGACATGGCACAGGTAGGTACTTGTGACAAATAGGGACCCTTGCCTCCAGTGAGGGTAAGGGGGTACACTCCTAAAATAACCCCTGCTCACCCCCTTGGTAGCTTGGCACGAGCAGACAGGCTTATCGGAGAGGCAGTGTGTAAAGCATTTGTGACCACATACAGTATCCCAGTGACAACCCTACAGATGGACACCACACAGTTGTATATTAAAAATAAGTATTCTTTATATAGATTTACCACAAGACCATAAATGACAAAAACACACAATACTATACTTAAGATGATAGCTTTAGCTTAATTCACTTCAATTCTTAAGATGCGACACTTTACGTCAATGTACCTTACGATGCATTGCGCTTCCACAACAAGCAATGTTGCAACGATGGAAATATGTCAAAGTTCTGGTGCAAAGAAATAAAGACATGAAGATTTTCCAGATGCGGCAGGCTTCTCCGATGATGCGAGAAGTCTCGATTTGATGCGTCAGCTGCAGCGGCTACACCCTTGTTCAGCGATGCGACGGCAACAGCTTCAGCTGAGACACTCTTCTCCGACGTTTGCGAGAAGCTTCCGTACGATGCAACAACTACAGCGGCGGCATCTTTGTTCAGAAATGCGACGGCAGCGCGTTTCTCCGGGAGATGCGAGGCACTTACCTCGATGCAGTGCAATATGACAGCTCCAGTGGCGACACCCTTGTTCAGAAGTGCAACAGCAGCAGCAGTGACGGCTACACGCTTCTTCCTCGTTGGAAGACACTTCTCTCGATGCGGTGCAATACGACAGCCACAGCGGCGACATCCTTGTTCAGAAATGCGACGGCAGCGGCAGCGGCGGTGACACGCTTCCTCTTTGTTGCGGGATGCTTCTCTCGATGCAGTGCAATACGACATCTACAGCGGCGACACCCTTGTTCAGAAATTCGACGGCAGCAGCAGCGACACGCTTGTTCCTCGTTGAGTCGCGCTTCCAGCTCCTTGCATCACGCAGTCCATCAGAAGGCCCAAATCAGCAGCAGGCACTTCCAAAGAACTCTGGGGAGCTGGGGGTTGAAGTCTGAAGTCTGTTGTCCCTGAGACTTCAGCAGGAGGCAAGCTCTTTTCCAAGCCCTTGGAGATACTTCACAAGTTGAAAGTAAAGCACACAAAGTTCTTTCTCCTGTCTTTGGCAGTCAGGCAACCACTGCAGGCCAATCCCCTAAGCAGCACTTCAGCTTAGGAATAGTCTCTCCTCAAGTTCTTCAGGTTCCTCTTCTCAGCAGAGGTTTCTTCTTGTAGTCCAAAGTGATCTAATTTCTTGGGATCAGGGTCCCAATATTTATACCCCAAAATCCTTTGTCCTCTGAGGGCAGAGGGGCCTTTGCCCAGTCCAAACCAGTTCTGTACCACTCTATTTATATGACTCCTTCTTTCCTTTCATAGTGCAGGGCAGAAACATCAGACGCCCCACAGGAAGGTGGAGCCAGCATTATGAAGGGAATGCACAGCCCTAGAGACACTTTGTTGACATGATTCCTTCTCTTCTTTCACAGTGCAGGGCAGAGACATCAGACGTGCCACAGGGGGTGGAGACAGCACTGTCCTATTCAGGTCCCAGGTGCAACTACTCCCTCCCATCAAGACGCATATCTCTCTATTCATCACTGGGCAGACTCACCCTGTCTCCTGGAATTCCCCAGCCCTGTCACTCAAACTCCAAAAAAAGAATACACAACCTAGCAGAGGCAGTCCTGGATAGTTAGACAAGAAAATACCTACTTCCTAAAAGTGGTCTTTTTAAACACAGAATGTTAAAAAACAAATTCACTATAAAATATGTATTTTATCATTCTGAGTTCAGGCATACTAAACTAAAAATTTTACCATGTTCCCTGAGTCAGTTAGGATTATAAAATGTAATAATCTACTGCCCATTCTGGCCTATGGGGAAAAGTAGCCTTGCAATAGTGAAAAACGAAAATGGCTGTAATTCACTATTAGGACATGCCACCCACATCAGGGCTTGTCCTATCTTGTACTTACAATGCACCCTGTCCTTGGGCCTACCATAGGGTGTCTGATATGAAGAAAAGGGAAGGTTTAGGGACTGGCAAGTGGGTGCACTTGCCCAGTCAGCATGACAGTACCAGACTGCACACAGGCTCTGTAATGGCAGGCCTTAGACACATTTTACAAGGCTGCTTCTGTGGGAGGCAACCAGTGCTGCAAGCTCACAAGCAGCATTTGGTTTACAAGCCCTGGGCACACTCAGTGCACTGTAGTAGGGTCCGGCCAGTAAACCACATCAGTCAATCGTGGAATCACTAATTCATACATCAATTTACAATAGGGAGAGCATATGCACTTTAGCACTAATCAGCAGTGGTAAAGTGCCCAGAGTCATAAAATATCCAACAACAGGTAAGAAAAAATATAAGAGGAAGGCAAAAAGTTCAGGGATGACCCTGCAAAAAGGGCCAAGTCCAACACCCACCCTAAACCCAAAAGTACCCCTGCACCCCAAAACCTAATCCCACTGTGAACCCTAAAAATACCCCTGCACCCCAAAACCCTATTCCACCCTGACACCTAAAATTACCCCTGCACCCCAAAACCTAAACGCACAATGAACCCCAAAATTACCCCCTTCACCCCTAAAATTACCCCAGCACCGCAAAACCTAAACGCACCCTGAACCCCAAAAATATCCCAGCACCACTAAACCCACCCTGAACCCTAAAATTACCACTAAACCCCAAAACCCTAACACACCCTGACTCCTAAAAATACCCCAGCACCCCAAAACCTAAATGCACACTGAACCCTAAAAAACACCCCCTACACCCCAAAACCCTATTCCACCCTGACACCTAAAATTACCCCTGCACCCCAAAACCAAAACGCACAATGAACCCTAAAATTACCCCTTCACCCCTAAAATTACCCCTGCACCGCAAAACCTAAACGCACCCTGAACCCCAAAAATATCCCAGCACCCCAAAACCTAAACGCACACTGAACCCTAAAATTACCCCCTACACCCCGAAACCCTAACCCACGCTGAACCCTAAAAATACCTCAGTACCCCAAGACCTAAACACGTGTATTATGAATTTAGCTGACATCGACATGTTGATGGGTAATGTAGTTCCGCAACCTTTGTGGGCGAAGATTCATCATGAGAATCATGCACAAGAGTTAGGAGATACTTGGGCGAATATTGTTGCTGCAGATGGTAGACAAGAGGGAGGTGCTAAACCTGAACCTTTAGTTACGGAATTGCCAGGCAGATTTATTAATTTAATGAAGACGATGATGCCTGCTTTACGAGTGAATTGGGATAAGTTAGCAGCATGCAAGCAGAAGAAGGACGAGAGTGTGTCTGATTTCTTCACTAGGTTTGAAGAGACGTTTATCGATCATAGTGGTCAGGACATGATTACGGAAGGTGGGCAAAGATTATTTGTGGACAAATTTGTCTTTAATTTGCTTCCCGAACTATCGAATAAGTTGAAGGACTCTGAGAGTTTGTGGGCTGTTTTTTCGTCGGCCCAGATATTGGCTACTGCCCATTATTATGAGAATAGAGATAAAGATGAGAAGGATAAAGCAGAGAAGAAAACGAAAGATTTAAAGACGAAAGTTCTTTTGCAGCAAGCTTATCTGCCTCGTCAGAATCAGCCTCAGTTTCAGCAACCTCCGCAGTTTCAAAGATTGTTACAGAAGCCTGAGCCTTATGTTCAGCGATTCTTTCCTGGCCCTAATCAGTGTGCTTATTGTAGAGAGGAAAGTCATTTTAAGAATAGTTGCCCGGCTTTGTTACAGCGTGCGAATGGTGTGTCTGGTCAGAAAGGTCGTGGTGGTTGTCAGCAAGCTCCTAGAGGTAGAGGACGTGGTGTGATTCCACAGAATGAGCGTTCTCCTTCCCTACAGAATTCTGTGAATTATTTTGACAAGCAGAATGTTCCGAGTGGTCAGTATGCTCAGTATTATGTTGAGGATTACTGTGTTGAAGGTGAGAGTGTTGGTTATAATGATAACTATAATAATACATTTCTTTATTCGGTATTTCAAAATAGAAATCCATAAAAGCGATACTGTACATATTATTATGACAATAAGGAGAAAATCAATAGTACAATATGACTAAAAAGGCATGGTTAAAAAGTATGTGACTTCACGTTTCATTAAAAGCATTAGTCTTTGTTTTACAAGTGTCAATTTACAGGTTTTTTCTATGTCTAAAAATGCATTTCAAAAAATTCACAACGTGATAGCAAGTAATTTCCGAGTCTAAAAACTGAAGGCGCAGCATGGCGGGGCGGCACTGTCCAACACCCCACGATTTTAACAGTGATAATAACCAAAGTTTGCGATGATCATTATAAAATTTGCAGAACTGGACAGTATGTATGGTGGACTGGACAAATTTGTCATCACAGGGACAGAGGCCTAAAGTTGGATCCCATGCGTTCATCGTGGGGAAAGCTACTAACCGGTGGAAAAGGTTTAATCTGAATCTGGTCAGTAGGAGTCCATCAAGAATACCCATTTCAAGCATTAAGTAAGGCTGGATGGTAAGGGTAGTCTGGACCATGATTGCATGATGAACAGAAGCTTTCCCAATTTCGCTGGCAAGCCTTAGGCTATTTAAATGACTCAAGGCCATTTCTTTCAGATCTTTCTTAGATATCTCGCTGATCTTTGCCGGTGTTGAGTAAAAAGGCTCTAGGCCTAGATCAGTGAGAACATTTCTGATGTACGCAAGCCATCTTATTTTTAATGAATGGTCTAGTGCCATTGAGTCAGCTACGAACCCCTTGGTTAACATGTTTTTGTCAGAGGTCCAGATACATCGCCATAATAGCAACGGTTGGATTTTTGCCAGGTCCTCTATGTGTGGTATGCCTAGTTCTGTATGGCACGCGTATGTTGAAGATCGTCTCGGTACTGCAAGGAGAAACCTTAGAAATGTGTTTTCTGCAACCTGTAAAGCAGTAACATCCGCGTTCCCCCAGACGCCGGCCCCATACAGTGCAGTTGTCTGACATTTGACACTGTATATTTTTAGTAGTTCCAGGGGTGACCGTTTGCCCAGTTGTTGTGAAAAGGACATCAGGGCTGCTATAACTCTCTTAAAACAATGTTTCCTGGCCTCAACTGCTGCTTTCCAAGTCAGTTTTTTATCTATCATGATGTCTAGATACGAGTAGGGGGCCGTCACTTCTAGGTTTTGATTTTTAAGCAGTATATCCTTTGGCCGTTTTCTCCCTGTACCTGCCATCATTACAAAGATCTTCTTAATGTGAATGTGGAGGTCAAGGCTACCCATGAAGGCCGAGTACCTGGAAAGTGCCTCCTGTAGTTCACGCGGGGTCCGTGCCAGTACGACGGCATCATCTGCATAGAGCAGAGCGGGAATCGGGTGCAGTTTAGCTGTGAGAGATCCTGGGCACCCCTCAGAAGCTCGACCTCCAAGCTGTTTGTATAGAGGGAGAATAAGAAGGGGGCCAGGACACAGCCTTGCCTGACTCCACGTTCTACTCCAAAAGGTGCCGACAGCTCGCCCTTCGTACCGAAACGGACTCTCGCGGAAGCCTTGGAATATAATTCCCTCAGAAAATCTAAGAGTGGGAAGGCTGCGGACAAGTCCACATACACCATATAGAGTCTGTCTTGCTTTGTGTGAAGATATTTCCCCATAATCAAAGACAAATTCAAGGCCTGTTCTACTGTCCCGAAGCCTTCCCGGAAACCAAATTGCAGATCGGATAGGACACCCCTTTCCTCCGCCCACTGCTGGAGTTGCTCGAGGACGACCCTGCCAGCTACCTTGCCCAACGAGTCCAGTAGTGAGATGGGGTGGTAGCAGGCAGGGTCCTGGGGGTCTCCCTTTTTGAAAATCGGGACCATTACAGACTTAGTCCAGGACTCCAAAAGCCCCTTTTTTGCCGCTGCCGTGCATGCCCTGGTGAGTATAGGGGCCCAAAGGTCTGCATTGTGTTTAAAAAAGTCCACTGGGACACCATCAGGCCCTGGAGCTTTTCCATTTTTAGTTAATTTTAGGGCCAATAGGACCTCGGAAATGTCAAACTCTATAGAGATAGGGTATACCACAGCTGCGCGAATTTCATCATCGCTTTCTGTGTATATATTTCGAAAAAAATTTGAAAAGTGAGATACCCAGACATCCTCTTCTATAGCGACTTCGATTTTTGGAGTATTATCATCTACCAGGAATGGGGATCTTACTACTCTCCAAAAGGCCTCGCTGTTTTTGTCAAGGGCACTTTTGTGTAGTTCGTCCCACAAGGCCTGTTTTAATTCGGCCTTTCTCTGATTCCGCGCAGAGAATTATTCTTTTCTTAGTGTGGCAATTAACTGAGGATCTCTATCATCGTTATTCAGTGCCACTTTTAGTTTGGTGTGAGAAAGTGTGCAATCATGGTTAAACCAACCTTTCTTGTTCGGGGTTCGGGCTTTTGGTTTCGCTGTAAGAAGGGTCTTAATTTTGTCTAGAATTATAGAGAAGTTGCTTAAGACTTCCTCATCGTTCACCGTTAGATCTAGGCATTTTATAATATGGGGGTATACGGATTTAATCAACTTTTCAGTAATTTGGCCAGAGTTTATCTTCCCCCATTTTAAGGTGTACCCATTTAGCTGACCCAGGTGAAGTTTATTCTGACTCAGGGCTTTTGCTATCATTAGAGGAAGGGTTTGTTGATGAGTTAAGTTCAGTTCCAGCTTAAGGGCCGAGTGGTCACTTAGTGTGTTAGGTAGGACCTCAAAATGCTTGGCTCTATTCAACAGTCCAACCGATAATAGAATATAGTCGACCGTTGAATAATATATATAATGATAACTAGGACAGCCATGGACAAAGTAAGGGAGTAGTGTCAGTTCCAGTAGATCAGAGTGGACAGTATGTTGAAGTGACTACATCAGGTGTGGTAGAACCTTTTGTTTTGGATACTGGTGCGACAAACAGTTCTATTATGCATTCTAAACTCCCTGGCGCACCTTTGTCTGGCTTGACCAATGTTTCAGTAGGATTTTCAGGCGCCCCAGTTCGTAATCCGGTTTCTAGTCCCTTGTCCCTTTCCATTGGCCCTTGTGAATTGGAAGCTCTGGTTATTCTAATGACTGGTTGTGGTGAGAATCTGTTGGGTTTGGACTTTCTGAAAAGATTGTATGCAACATTGCATTGTTCTCCTTCGGGAGTACAGCTTACCCTTGGTAAGAAAGTGATTTCTCCAATGTATTTGTCTAAAGATTGTTTGCCACTGGAATTACGTTTACTTCCTGATACGCTTTGGGCTACGGGTCCAAATGATGTTGGCCTTTTGCAGATTCCACCATATGTTGTTACACTCAAGTCGAATGCTAGATTGCCTCGTATCCCACAGTATAAGATCTCGAGTGATGGTGAGAGAGCTCTTTTAGCGATTGTTTATGATCTGGTTGAGAAGGGTGTGGTTGAAGAAACGAGAGGAAATGTGTGCAATAGCCCGGTTTTGCCTGTCCTTAAGCGTACTGATGCTTCCCAGCCACCTGTGTATAGGTTTGTGATCGACCTTCGAGAGGTCAACAAGATTGCTGTGCCACAGTTTCCTGTTGTCCCTGATATCACTGCTTTGTTGACGTTGATTCCTGCTTCGGCATCCTGGTTTTCTGTCATTGACCTGAAGAATGCTTTCTTCAGTATTCCTATTGCCGAGGAGAGTAGAGATATTTTTGGATTCTCTTTAGGAGGACGAAGCTTCCGGTTTAAGAGAGCTCCCCAAGGTTATTGTGAAAGTCCCTCCATCTATAGTCAGGCGTTGAAAACTCAGCTTGATGGTTTTGTGTTACCTGTTGGTGCGACTCTTACTCAGTATGTTGACCATCTGTTGATTACTGCTGATGACGAGAAGACTTGTAAAGAGGCTACTCTTTCGCTGCCACAGTATTTGTCTGACCTTCATCATAAAGTGTCACCTTCGAAGTTGCAATATTGCTGCCAAGAAGTAACCTACTTAGGTCATCTCTTGTCGATGGAGTGAAGGCAATTGACCCCAGAACGAATTCAAACGATTGTGCAAATGAGTGTGCCATCCACAAAGAGAGAAGTTCATGCTTTTTTGGGTATTACGTCGTATTGTAGACAATGGATCCCCAATTTTTCATTGTTGCGAAACCTTTGTTAGCATTGACTGTGAAAGATACTCCGTATCCTCTTCCTTGGTCTGACGAATGTCAGAAAAGTTTTTCTGAATTACGTGATGCATTGTGTTCGGCTCCTGTGTTGGGTACTCCAGACTATAGTAAGCCTTTCACGTTGTACGTGCACGAGAGAGAAGGTTGCGCATTGTCAGTGTTGACACAGTGTTTCGGAGACAAGCAGCAGCCATGTGTGTATTTTTCAGCTACGTTAGATCCAGTTGCTAAAGCGTTGCCGAGTTGCCTGAGAGCTACAGCGGCAGCTGCGGTTTCTATCCGACAGTCTGCTGGTTTGGTATTGGATAATACGTTGATTGTGATGGTTCCGCATGCAGTGGATACCTTATTAAACAGGACTAAGACACAGCACCTTACTAGTGCACGTCTTTCAGGTTACGAGTTGACACTGTTGGCTAGCCATGTTCATATTAAAAGATGTAATGTGTTGAATTCAGCTACGTTGTTGGCGATCTCTACAGAGACGGATGCTCAAGAACAGCATGATTCTTTCCTTCGTACAGAAGAAGAAACAAAGGCTAGAATTGATTTGAAAGATACTCCTCTTACGAATGTTGATGGTACGCTGTGGGTTGATGGTTCATGTTTTAAGCTTCCGAATGGTGAAACGACTGCAGCGTATGCTATCACAACTTTACATACAGTTGTTGAGACAGCACGCATACCACAGAATTCTGCGCAAGCAGCAGAATTGATTGCATTGACTAGAGCTTGTGTGTTGTCAGAAGGAAAGCGAGTGAATGTTTATACTGATAGTCAGTATGCGTTTGGTGTTGCTCACAGTTTTGGGCGTTTGTGGAGAAAACGAGGGTTCCTTACTTCCCATGGTACTAAAATTCAGCATGGGCAGTTAGTGAATGAACTTTTGGAATCTCTCACTCTCCCAAAGCAGATTACAATTGTGAAGTGTAGTGCGCATAAGAAAGTTGTGGACGATGTTGGTCGGGGAATGCGTTTGCGGATGTAGTTGCGAAGGAAACGGCGAAAGACATGATGAGACGTATGTATGTTGCAGGCCCTGCTAATTGGGTTATGGCTGGTGGAATGTGTGAAGACACAATAGAAAGTGTGAAGATGATTCAGGCTAAAGCTGCAGAGAAAGAAGTGAGTGTTTGGAGAGAGACTACGTGTATGTTGGATTCTACAGGTTGTTGGATTGAGTTGTCGGAGCACCAGCGATGGTTGTTACCAGATGCGTATGTGCTCCCAGTGGTTACGATGGCTCATGGAATGGCTCATATTAGTTCGAAGGGAATATGTAAGTTGTTGGCTCCAGTTTGGCAGAATGCTGGAATTCTGAAATGTGCTGAAAATATGGTGAAACATTGCATGATCTGTTTGAAGTATAATCCTGGTAAGGGAACTCCAACTCCAGCTGGTCATTTTGCTCCTCCGACGTATCCGTTTGAGGTGATACAGCTAGACTATATTCATATGGAGAGATGCAACAATCTGAAATACGTTCTTGTGGTTGTTTGCGCCTTTTCTAGATGGGTAGAGGCTTACCCCCTAAAGGATAATACTGCCTTGTCTACAGCCAAGGTTTTGCTGAGAGAGTACTTCCCTAGGTATGGATTGCCGAGAATTGTATGGTCGGACAATGGGAGTGAATTTGTGGGTCAAATCATGAAGAAAGTGTGTTCTGGATTGGGAATAAATCAGAAGTTCCATGCAGCGAATCACCCCCAGTCTGCTGGACTTGTTGAATGTTACAATGGTACCTTGAAGCTGAAATTAGCTAAGGTACAAGCGAGCACTGGTCTTACATGGCCAGATGCCTTGCCGTTGGCTCTTTTGTCAACAAGGACGACTGTGCATTCTCGAGTGGGACTTAGTCCGTATGAAATAGTTTTTGGTCGTCCAGCGAATGTTTGGGGTGTTCCTCGTCCGAAAGAATACAGCAGTATTGAGTACCCTATGTTGGTGGATTACTTACATGACTTGACTGCTAAATTACGTGTTCTCCACCAACAGGTCTATGACAGTTTGCCGACAGCTACTACAGATCCCGAACACTCCATCGAACCTGGTCACTATATCCTCATCAAGAACTTTCAGCGCACCAAGAACTTGAAACCGAGATGGACTGGTCCTTATTTGGTGTTGTTGGTTACTAGAACCGCTGTTAGAGTAGCAGGCAAAAAGAACTGGGTGCATGCCACCCACTGTAAAAAAGTTCCTTTGCCTTTACCGTATGATCAGTGGGTGGGGGATGGTATAGCTGATTCCGAATGCGAGCGAGTCCCTAGATTTGTTCCTTATAGTGATGCTCATTTGACATGGACTCGGTCAGAACGCGAGGATGATGATGTTCTGCAAGCTGCTGTGCCTCCTTATCTGAAGATTGACACCACCAATCTTGAACTTTTGTTTCAAGACCAGACTGTGCCTGATAAAGAACGCTACCATCTAAGACCGCAAAAGCTTGTACATATGGACAAATAAACGTGAAACTGAAATATTTTCTTAGAAAGTGAATTTACACTTTGTCAGATCAAGAAACTTTTTTTTTTTGTTTTTTCCTTTTTCGAGTCACCATCCGGACTCCGCTGCAGGGTCACGGTAGGAAGTTCTTAAGGGGTCAACCGCGCAGTGACACAAGGTCCGTGGTCCAGGGTCATTAGTACAATCTTGGCGCACACTTAAGTGAAGAAGGTAACGACCGTAAGCAGCACGTTAGAGGAAGGAGTTTTTTTATTCTGACCAGAGTGTTAGGAAAGTGGATTCTAAAGTCCGAATATGTATATTGGTTCGTAGCAAATGTTTTTTAATAATGTGTTTTCTAATGCTTTTGAATATTGCGTTAGCTTGTGTGGGTTTGATTTTCTATGCCACACAACAGCCGCTTACATCCACCTCTCAACCTATTCTTTCTTTTTCTACTGTTTCTCCACATGAGTTTCATACGTTGCCTGAACATTAACAGACACGAAGATCAGAATTTGTGAACAATTTGTTTATACAAATGTTGCATCAGCATCAGCTAGTCATAAATACTACGAATTGTTGGGTGTGTGGTCTGATGCCACATACGACAGATAAGGGAATGCCATATTTAGTTTTGCCTTTTTCACCTAATGAGTCAGTTTGGGCACTCCAATCGATGTTTATCTATGCGAATGAAGCCTCTCCAGTGCGTTCTGTTAAGGATAACGTGAGTAAGAATGCTTTGATACGGGGAATAGTCGATATGATTAGAGATATTGACGCGTATAATGCTATTCCCAAAGATGAGGTGCGAGCATATGTCGGTTGGAATAAGACGACATATAGTGTTAGTCTGACGGAGAAAGAGAGACAGAAAAGGTCTCCTCCTATTTGGATTGTACCCCACCATGGTCATCTTTGCTTACAAGGTAATGGTCAGAACCCGAGAGCTCAGCTTGGTAAGAGTGTGTGTTCACACATACGTTTATACATCCCAGAAATCTCCTCCGTTCATGCCAGCCAAAGGCACGTATTTGTTTGTTATGACAGAGCATATACATGGTTGCCGTCTGATTTTTCGGGCACATGTTATGTAGCATTTTTGCTTCCTCCTACATACACAGCTGCTTTTGACTACTATAAGACAAGATTTGGTAGAGGTATTATCGATCCTGCCCTTTTGGGGTCCTACGGCTAATAGTAGGAATATTCGGCAGCTTACAAGAGTGGTTGAGGCCACTATAAATGAGACTGCAGGTGACCTTAGTAATATTACTGCTGAGCTTCAAGCGGATCGCCTTATGACATTACAGAACCACTTTGTTTTAGATATTATACTTGCAGATAGAGGTGGAGTATGCAAATTGACCGGATCTAGTTGCTGCGTTTTCATACCAGATAATGCCCGACGGTGTACCAAGCTATCCAGAAGTTGCATAAGTCTGCTGAGTCAATACATGTGGACGAAGGTAACTGGTCGTTGATAGGAGGGTTTTGGGAATTGCTGTCCAAATGGGGATGGAAGGTTCTGATGTTTTTTGGTATGGCTTTAGCGATCCTTTTCTTGTGTTGCTTATGCATCCAGTGTGGTCCCGCCATTTGTGGCCTTTGTGCTACGATCTGTTTGAGAAGACCCATTTCGAGAAAAGCGAGAGAATAAGATGATGTTGCAGCAACACCTTGATGATCTGATCAGAATAGATATAGACCTGGATTCAGATTGATATGAGTTTGGGTTATTGCCTACGTAATGGCAAAAGGAGGGACTGAGGTTCCGTGGTTTTTGGAACTGGACTCCATTTTGTTTTGCGTTGTTCGAGACACCATTTTGTGTTGCCCTCACGTAGGCCGTGGAAGTAAACGAACGAACGAAGTTGCATGGGCCTCGTTGTTCATGTACATATTAACGTGGGCCTTTTCGACTTGCGAGTGAACTACAAGATGCTGACCCCTTCACCTGAAACTGACCCTTCTACGAAACTAGTTTTGTTAGCTGTAAGCTGATAGTAATCTGGGAATCCAATCATTGTTCAGGATATTGTTAGTCTTTACTTTCTTGCACATATCTTATCCTACTCTACATCTGAATTGCTCTTTTCTGTATGTCTTTTCATTATATGGGTAGTGCTTTCAATTACGGGTTTGTCCGGCTTTTGGTAATCGAATTTGGGACAGTCCTAATAATTAACTTGTGGGGTTGGTGCAATGTAAAGTGAGCTTTTTGGAATGCAATAATGTATAGAAATGTGTTTCTATTGGTCAGAATTTGCCGCAATGGGTGTGCATTTGTAATGGGTTGAAACTGTGCATAAAAGAAGATGTCTTGCTCTATGAAAATTGAGCAGGTTCCTGAGTTGTACACCGTGTTGTATTGCTTGGTTCACTGTTACTAGCTACAGCTAATAAATTTGATCTCTGACGCCACCTAGAAGTATTCCGTGTCTCTGCTTGCCAGGACAGGGGAATCCTAAGACTTCGGGCGTGTCCCTGACGCCGCTGGGTTCTAAGAAAACCCGGTTCTTCAGCAGAAGGGAGACATCTTCTAATCAGCTTTTATGCAGTCTGTCTCAAGCTTTCTAGGACAACAATGGTACTTCTCTTCAGGTTCTAATCCCTGGGATGGAATGCTCATACACTCTAGAGCGATAAAAAGTAGTAGAATCAGCCTCCGTCCCGGTCACTTTACTGCCAGCTAGTCACATCACATCGTGCTCCAGCCATTAGCAACTCCTCAGGTGCTGATTTGTTTTCGGGTCTATTACCATCTCAGTCTGCTGGCATTAGGAACATGTAAAACAGATCCTCTTCATTTGTGTTATCACTCACTTTTTCTTTCAGTGATCTTAGGGAATAGAAACTGAAAAGGTGGAGCACAAGCCATAACTCTGTCCATACGGTGAATAATTTTGTATTCAAATTTCTCCTGGGCATCTCTCATACTTTGGACTTATCACTATAATTACTTATATTTATAAAGCTCAAACTATAACCTCGAACATTACCCTGGCGCTGGCTATTGCATAAAGAGGAAAAGTGGCCTACCGTAGATCTAGCAAGCATATACACAGTTTTAAGAGTCTTGCTAAAAGTCAAAAGAAAAGTAAGGGAATGGAGAGAAGATAGTACACTGCTCCAAAACTGGATGGCTGGAACAGAGAAAGCCTGCCCTCCTCCAGCTCGGGTCTTTTTAAACTTGGATAGACCAGCAAATTATGTTGACCGAGAGTGGAAGTTTTTAAGAATAATAACACTTACATTTGTACTGTAAGAACTGCTGGCAAGTGTGGGGAAATGTACTCTAGGCAAAACAAAGAGATTTAAAATTTTCTTTGGCAGTGGAATCCAGTGAAGAGTGTCCAGTGCGGAAGATGCAGAGGCTTGCCGAGGCAGGGAAAGGGATAGCTTGGCCTCAGCAGTTCTCACGCAATACAGGCTTTTCAGTAGGTAATCTGGAGTTCCTAAAACAATTAAAATAGTCTAATCTGATTAGGATCGCATACTCGCACAACAAGAGGACAAAATTGGTGAGGAAGAGGAGGTAGACTCTTATGTATAATCTGCATTAAAGAGCGCGGGAATTCGAGAGCTTGTTGACATGATCATTGAGGGAGAGGCTCCTATCCACCAGGGGCCATTTGCAGAGAGTGCCCGGAGGTTGCACTGACTGTTTGCACCTCCTTTGCACGCCCCCGGGGCACTTTGGTATTACAGAAGGGGATGCTGATGCCTGTTTTGGCTCTTTCTTTCATATCGATAGTGCTGACACACATAAAGCGCCAGCGCTATCTGTGGAGGCGTTCCTTCATTTGCATGGAGGCGTGCCCCATGCAAATGAGGGAATCCCTTTGCCTGTAATACCGCCGGGGCAAAGAGGCAAATAAGCTGTTAGTGCGCCTCCTGAGAGAAGCCCTCCTCAGGGGGTAAAGGGTGCCCTAAGGACCTGTAATACCAAGAAGGAGCACAGAGGGAAAAGCGGGTACCTAAGGGATAGCCCTCTGCTCAATTAAATTCAATACAAAAAATCCCTATACCCTGGACGTTAGTTAGCATCCATCTAGTAGACATGAGAACGCAATTTGCCTGGAAAATGTACTATTTAAATTCCAGAGCGACACCCCTTCTTAATTTATAGTTATGTGTGTGTTCTCTAATGCCTCACTGTCTACAACAAAACACTGTTTGTAACTGCAAGCAGGAGTTTCTGGGCAGAGTTCAACTCGACATATCCAGCGATGTCTGCCCTACTGGGACAGTCCATCCACCCACACTTGAACGATAAATAATAAAAATTGTGTGGTGGAAAGGAAGGCACCTCACGGGCGAACAACCCTCGGGGAACTTGGCCCTTTCTCATGATCGGTTGCCATTCCTTTTCCGAAAAGAAATAAGTGTCCAAAACAAATTGTGCAAACAGATAGGTGCTGAACAAGAAGTTAAATGGATAGCTCCCTGCTGTGACAAACACAAAGAAGTGAGAGTAAAATCAACAGACACACCAATTGTACAACTTTATTACTAACTCTAGTGTGTGCTGGTGAATTAAAAAGGCTGGTAGTTTACTGTCGCATACCGCTACCTGTAACCGACATGTTTCACTGCATAATAGATTTTATGGCAGATTCATCAGGGTTCACCACTCGGTCACTGCACCAGTGTTGGACATCTTTATATAGGGAACGTCAACCAGCCATGTCCACTCGTACCAGCTGATCAGGAAAATATCACCCCACTGTAGTTTGTAGTATCAACCATACAGCTATGGAACCAGGACCTTAAATCATCTCATCATCAGGGAGGACAGAAACCTCCTGCTGAGCAGAAGGGCAAAAGCTCGCTTGATCTCGATTTTCAGTATGAATACATTCCGTGAAAGCGGGGCCTCACGATACTTCTGACTTTTGGGTTTTCAAGCAGGTGTCAGAAAAGTTACCAGAGGGATAACTGGCTTGTGGCGGCCAAGAGTTCATAGCGACGTCGCTTTTTGATCCTTCGATGTTGGCTCTTACTATCATTGTGAAGCAGAAATCACCAAGCGTCGGATTGGTCACCCACTAATAGGGAACGTGAGCTGGGTTTAGACCGTCGTGAGACAGGTTCGTTTTACCCTACTGATAATGTGTTGTTGCAATAGTAATCCTGCTCAGTACGAGAGGAACCGCAGGTTCAGACATTTGGTGTATGTGCTTGGCTGAGGAGCCAATGGGGCGATGCTACCATCAGTGTGATTATGACTAAACGCCTCTAAGTCAGAATCCCCCCGAAACCATATTGATACCGCAGTGCCGTGGAGCCTCGTTTGGCCTGCGATAGCCGGCCTCTCTTGGGGAGCCGGTGCGTAGAGCCGCTCGCTTGGGGACCGGAGTGTGGATGGAAGGGGGCCGCCTCCATCGCCCTTAGTGCACCGCATGTTCGTGGGACACCCGGTGCTAAATCATTCATAGACGACCTGATTCTGGGTCAGGGTTTCGTAAGTAGCAGAGCAGCTACCTCGCTGCGATCTATTGAAAGTCATCCTCTGAGCCAAGCTTTTGTCTCTCCGTGCGTGTGTGCCCACGGACGCCTCCCTCCACCATACCCAGGGGTGAATCCCTCTGCCGCCGGGCCGGCGGGAGGGACGCGGAGGGGGTAACACGGGTCCGTAGGAGGCTGCCTCCACCACGTGCCATTCGGCACGGGGTCCTCCCCCTCCTGTCCCTGCCCCACCGGGGTGCGGGGATGGGGGCCACCATCCTTTGCAGGTCAGCAGGGTGACCAGATGGCCCGCTGCTCCCAGGCAGGGAGGTGAGCAGCAGCCACCCGGGGAAGGAAGCTCCAGAGTGTCTGCCTTGGTGCGCCTGGCCACCCTCGCCAGACTGCAAGGGCGACTGGGTACGTCAGCCTCCCAGGCCATCTGGGCGCTGGGTCGTCCCGGGCCATCTGGTCGCCTGGCTGCAGGACCAGATGGCCCTTCGGGCAGGGTGACCAGATGGCCCTGCGGGCTGTGTGACCAGATGGCCCTGCGGGCTGGGTGACCAGATGACCCTGCGGGCTGGCGACCGGGCTAATTACAACTTTTGTCCCTCCCCAGAGTTCTTAATAGTCGAGAAAAATGGGCTCCCCTAGCAGGCAGTCGGGGAGTGGACGTGGCCTGGGCTTAATTTAATTTAATTTAATTTAATTGCGGGTTTATATAGCGCTAGGAATCGACTCCCGGAGGAGTATCTCCACGCTTCGACCGCTGGGGAACCCGTCCTGGCTCACCCTGAGAGATGGTCCCTGATGGGTATCTCTAAGGTGCGACCAAGCATCCCCTGCGGTCTGGGGGGCCGTTGTGAAGATGAGGCAAGCTGATGCCCAGAGTTGCCAAGTGTGGTTTCTGACTAGAGTAGGCACCGAGGCGAGAATTATCGAGTCCGCTGACCCTGGCCCACGACCCTGCCGCGTCGGGAATCGAACCATGGTCCCGGGCCGTTCTCTGCTTACGGGTCTGCCGCCTCTAACCAGTGAGCCACACTTCTCCATAGGCGACCAGATGGCCGGACTTCCCTGGAAGTCCCGATGAGGTGCCATTCGCCTCCTGGATCCCAGCGAGGGCTCCAGGAGGTCTGGCACATTCGCGCCTGGAGTCCTCTGAGCCTTGCGGTGCGCACTTGTTCCCAGAAAGAGGGGTAGCCTTCCTCCGGATTACTAGGGACAAGGTACTCTAGGACCCCTCTCGGCCTAGCGGTCGCATGGCAGGAAGCCCTGGATGGGGTCTGGGAGGGCCTGGGGAGGCGTCCCCTGTGCCTCTGGGCTCCCGGCTGGGGCCAGGGGCCCGGCTGGGCCCCGGGTTGGGTGTCACGGCTCCGGGCCTCGTCCCCCGGCCTGCCGTACTGCCGAAGCTCGGGACGGGTTCCGTTGTGCCCAGGGAGCCTCCCCTTGCTTGGCTGGGTTTAGTAGCTCCGTCCAGGGGCCCCTGAGGGGCCCCAGGGAGGGTGGCCTCCCCACCAGGGCTCCGTCCTGGGTCCTGCCGCAGAAGCAGGGTGTCTGGGACAGGTTCCGGAGGGCCCGGGGTAGGCTTCCCCTGCGCCTCTGGGCCTGGGTGCCCCGGCTGGGTCCAGGGGCCCGCCGGGCCCCGGACCGGGTGCTCGGGCCTAGGGCCCTGTCCCCCCGGCCTGCCGCACTGCCAAAGGTCCGGGACGGGGGTTCCGTGGTGCCCGGGGAGCCTCTCCTTTTTCGATGCTTCCCCATATAATTTTCATGCACATGGGATTGTGGTCGCTATCCTGCGATTGTTTGACCTCTATGTCCCCTAGGTTTCCCCATAGGCGGGTATCGAGCAATATGTAATCAATACGCGAGAGGCCACTAAGTCTGTTAAAGGTCATAGCCCCATTTGGGTCAGAGATTGTCCTACCATTCAATGCTCGTAGGTTACATTCTAATGTTAGGGCATTAATTTGGATCACCCTAGGTGACCATTTCCTGATTGGCGCTAGGGGTGGGCAGAAAACTACGTTCTGACAGCGTAGGTGATGTAGCCAGCCACACCTGCTCCCCATGCCCGGTCCCAGCTACCGAACCCTAGCTAGGCCGGGGAGAGCCTCCCCGGGCTCCGGTGGAGCGCCGTCCCCAGCGCCCGGACCTCTGATGGCTTGCAGGACGAGGGCTCACGCACCACAGGCCCGGGCAGACGGAACTCAAGCCCCGGGCCCGGTCCCACCTTCCGAACCCTAGCCAGGCCAGGGAGAGCCTCCCTGGGCCCCGGTGGAGCCCCGTCCCCAGCGCCCGGGCCCTCTGATAGCTTGCAGGACGGGGGGCTCACGCACCCCGGGCCGGCCGGACGGAGCTCAAGTCCCGGGCCCGGTCCCAGCTTTTGAACCCTAGCCAGGCCGGGGAGAGCCTCCCAGGGCCCCGGTGGAGCCCCGTCACCAGCGCCCGGACCCTCTGATGGCTTGCAGGACGAGGGGCTCATGCACCCCGGTGCCGTCCGGATGGAGCTCAAGCCCCGGGCCCGGTCCCAGCTACCGAACCCTAGCCAGGCCGGGGAGAGCCTCCCCGGGCCCCGGTGGAGCCCCGTCCCCAGCGCCCAGACCCTCTGATGCCTTGCAGGAAGGGGGCTCACGCACCACAGGCCCGAGCGGATGGAATTCAAGCCCCGGGCCCGGTCCCACCTTCCGAACCCTAGCCAGGCCGGGGAGAGCCTCCCCGGGCCCCGATGGAGCCCCGTCCCCAGCGCCCAGACCCTCTGATGGCTTGCAGGATGGGGGGCTCATGCACCCCGGGGATGGATGGACAGAGCTCAAGCCCTGGGCCCGGTCCCATCTTCCAAACCCTAGCCAGGTCGGGGAGAGCCTCCCTGGAAGCCCTGTCTCCAGCGCACGGACCCTTGGCTGGACCCAAGGAGCCGAGAGGGGTCCTAGAGTACCTTGTCCCTAGTATTCCGGAGGAAGGCTACCCCTCTTTCTGGGAACAAGTGCGCACCGCAAGGCTCAGAGGACTCCAGGAGCGAATGTGCCTGACCTCCTGGAGCCCTCGCTGGGATCCGGGAGGCGAATGGCACCTCATCGGGACTTCCAGGGAAGTCCGGCCATCTGGTTGCCTCATAGGAAAGCATTGCAGGCGACCAGATGCCCGAGGCGATCTGGGCGACCAGATGGCCGGGCACGAAAGGGAAGCCGCCTGGACTCTCCGGACCCCGTCCCGGGCACCATCCTGGGCACCCTGCCATACGGCTGGACCCAGGACAGAGCTCCGGGTAGGGAGGGCCCTCAGGGGCGACCAGATGGCAGGACTTCCCTGGAAGTCCCGATGAGGTGCCATTCGCCTCCCGGATCCCAGCCAGGGCTCCAGGAGGTGGGGCACATTCGTGCTTAGGGTCCCTTGAGGCTCGCGGTGCGCACTTGTTCCCAGAAAGAGGGGTAGCCTTCCTCCGGATTACTAGGCACAAGGTACTCTGGGACCCCTCTCGTCCTAGCGGTCCTCAGCCAGCAGCTGGATGGGCCAGGATGCCCCCCAGCCCTGGGTCTGTCCCTGGGTCTGCCGCGTGGCAGGATAGGGTCCGGGAGGGCCCGGGCCTGGGGTCCCCGTCCCAATCGGCCTGCCTCACTGCCCGGGATGGCAGGGGTTCCGTTGTGCCCGGGGAGCCTGGCTGGGTTCAGGAGCTCAGTCTGGGGCTCCGTCCTGGGTCCTGCTGCGTGGCAGGGTGCCGTGACGGGGTCCGGAGGGCCCGGGGAGGCTTCTCCTAGACCTCGGGGGCCTGGGAACCCCGGCGGGGTCCAGGGGCCCCGCTGGGCCCCAGGTGGGGTGCTCCGGCCCAGGGCCCTGTCCCCCGGCCTAGGGCCCTGTCCCCCGGCCTGCCGCACTGCCATAGGCCCGGGGCAGGGTTTTGTGGTGCCCGTGGAGCCTCCCCGTACGTGGCTGCGTTCAGGAGCTCCGTCCGGGGCCCCTGAGGGCCCCTGGTAGGGTGGCCTCCCCAGCCGGGCTCCGTTCTGGGTCCTGCCGCGTGGCAGGGTGCCTGGGACAGGGTCCGGAGGGACCGGGGTAGGCTTCCCCTGCGCCTCCAGGCCTGGGAGCCCTGGCTGTGTCAAGGGGCCCTGCCGGGCCCCAGGTTGCATGCTCGCGCCCAGGGCGCTGTCCCCCCGGCCTGCCGCACTGCCAAAGGCCCGGGACGGGGGTTCCGTGGTGGCCGGGGAGCCTCCCCTTGCTCGGCTGGCTTCAGGAGCCCCGTCCGGAGACCCTGAGGGCCCCGGGGAGGGTGGCCTCCCCACCCGGGGCTCCGTCCTGGGTCCTGCCGCGCGGCAGTGTGCCCGGGACGTGGTCAGGAGGGTCAAGGCTGCTTCCCTTTTGTGCCCGGCCATCTGGTCGCCCAGATACCCTCGGCCATCTGGTTGCCCAGATCCCATCGGCCATCTGGTCGTCCGCAATGCTTTCCTATGGGGCGACCAGATGGCCGGACTTCCCTGGAAGTCCCAATGAGGTGCCATTCGCCTCCCGGATCCCAGCGAGGGCTCCAGGAGGTCGGGTACTTTCGCGCCCTGGGTCCCCTGAGCCTCGCGGTGCGCACTTGTTCCCAGAAAGAGGGGTGGCCTTCCTCCGGATTACTAGGGACAAGGTACTCTGGGACCCCTCACGGCCTAGCAGTCCTCAGCCGGCAGCTGGCTGGGCCAGGATGCCGCCCCAGCCCCGGGTCCGTCCCTGGGCATGCCGCGTGGCAGGAAGCCCTGGATGGGGTCCGGGAGGGCCCGGGGAGGCGTCCCCTGCGCCTTCACGCTCCCGGCTGGGGCCAGGGGCCTGTCCGGGCCCCGGGTCAGGTGCTCCAGCTCTTGGCCCCGTCCCCCGGCCTGCCGCACTGCCAAAGGCCCAGGACGAGGTTACGTGGTGCCCGGGGAGCCTCCCCTTGCTCAGCTGGGTTTAGAAGCTCCGGGGAGGGCGGCCTCCCCACCCGGGACACCGTCCTGGGTCCTGCCACGTGGCAGGGTGCCTGGGACAGGGTCTGGAGGGCCCGGGGTAGGCTTCCAGGACTGGGAGCCCCGGCTGGATCCAGGGGCCCTACCGGGCCCCGGGTCGGGTGCTCGGGGTCAGGGCCCTGTCCCCCCGGCCTGCCGCACTGCCAAAGGCCCGGGACGGGGGTTCCGTGGTGCCTGGGGAGCCTCTCCTTGGTCGGCTGGCTTCAGGAGCCCCGTCCAGGTCCCCTGAGGGCCCCGGGGAGGGTGGCCTCCCCAACCGGGGCTCCGTCCTGGGTCCAGCCATGTGGCAGGGTGCCCGGGACGGTGCCCGGGCCCGGGTCCGGAGGGTCCAGGCAGCTTCCCTTTCGTGGCCGGCCATCTGGTCGCCCAGATCGCCTCGGCCATCTGGTCGCCCGCAATTGATTGATTGATTGTGGGTTTCTAAAGTGCTAGAATTGACTCCCGAAGGAGTATTTCTGCGCTCTAGACCGCTGGGGAACCCGTCCTGGCTTTCCCTGTGAGATGGTCCCTACTGGGTTTCTCCAAGGTGAAATCAGGCATCCCCCGCGTATGTGGGGGGCCGTTGTGGAGATGAGGCAAGCTAATGCCCAGAGTTGCCGGGTGTGATCCCTAGTTAGAGTAGGCACCGAGGCGAGAATTATCGAGTCCGTTGACCCTGGTCCAAGACCCTGCCGCGTCGGGAATTGAACCCTGGTCCTGGGCCGTCCTCCGCTCCCGGGTCTGCCGCCTCTAACCAGTGAGCCACACCACTCCTCCGCAATGCTTTCCTATGGGGCGACCAGATTGCCGGACTTCCCTGGAAGTCCCGATGAGGTGCCATTTGCCTCCAGGATCCCAGCCAGGGCTCCAGGAGGTCGGGCACATTCGTGCCTAGGGTCCCCTGAGCCTCGCAGTGCGCACTTGTTGCCATAAAGAGGGGTAGCCTTCCTCCGGATTACTATGGACAAGGTACTCTGGGACCCCTCTCGGCGTAGAGGTCCTCAGCCGGCAGCTGGACGGGACAGGATGCCGCCCCAGCCCCGGGTCCGTCCCTGGGTCTGTCGCGTGGTAGGATGCCCTGGATAGGGTCCGGGAGGGCCCTGGCCTGGGGTCCCCGTCCCCCCCGGCCTGCTGCACTGCCTGGGACGGCGGAGATTCCGTTGTGCCCGGGGAGCCTGGCTGGGTTCAGGAGTTCTGTCTGGGGCTCCGTCCTGGGTCCTGCTGCGTGGCAGGGTGCCGTGACGGGGTCCGGAGGGCCCGGGGAGGCTTCTCCTGTGCCTTGGTGCCTGGGAACCCTGGTGGGGTCCAGGGGCCCTGCTGGGCCCCGGGTGGAGTGCTCCGGCCCAGGGCCCTGTCCCCCGGCCTAGGGCCCTGTCCCCCGGCCTGCCGAACTGCCAAAGGCCCGGGACGGGGTTCTGTGGTGCCCGGGGAGCCTCCCCGCGCTTGGCTGGGTTCAGGAGCTCCGTCCGGGGCCCCTGAGGGCCCCTGGGAGGGAGGCCTCCCCAGCCGGGGTCCGTCCTAGGTCCTGCCATGTAGCAGGGTGCCTTGGAAGGGGTCCGGAGGGCCTGGGGTAGGCTTCCCCTGCGCCTCCGGACCTGGCAGCCCCGGCTGGGTCCAGGGGCCCTGCCGGCCCCGGGTTGCATGCTCGGTCCCAGGGCCCTGTCCCCCCGGCCTGCCACACTGCCAAAGGCCCGGGAAGGGGGTTCCGTGCAGCCCGGGGAGCCTCCCCTTGCTTGGCTGGCTTCAGGAGCCCCGTCCGGGGCCCCTGAGGGCCCCGGGGAGGGTGGCCTCCCCACCCTGGGCTACGTCCTGGGTCCTGCCGCGCGGCAGGGTGCCCGGGACGTGGTCCGGAGGGTCCAGGTGGCTTCCCTTTTGTGCCCGGCCATCTGGTCGCCCAGATCCCCTCGGCCATCTGGTTGCCCGGATCCCATCGGCCATCTGGTCGACCGCAATGCATTCCTATGGGGCGACCAGATGGCCGGACTTCCCTGGAAGTCCAGATGAGGTGCCATTCGCCTCCCGGATCCCAGCGAGAACTCCAGGAGGTCAGGTACTTTCGCGCCTTGGGTCCCTTGAGGCTCGCGGTGCGCACTTGTTTCCAGAAAGAGGGGTTGCCTTCCTCCGGATTACTAGGGACAAGGTACTCTGGGACCCCTCACGGCCTAGCAGTCCTCAGCCGGCAGCTGGCTGGACCAGGATGCCGCCCCAGCCCCGGGTCCGTCCCTGGGCCTGCCTCGAGGCTGGAAGCCCTGGATGGGGTCCGGAGGGCCAGGGGAGGCGTCCCCTATGCCTCCGGGCTCCCGGCTGGGGCCAGGGGCCTGCCGGGCCCTGGGTCGGGTGCCCCAGCTCTGGGCCCCGTCCCCCGGCCTGTCGCACTGCCAAAGGCCCGGGACGGGGTTCCGTGGTGCCCTGGGAGCCTCCCCTTGCTCGGCTGGGTTTAGAAGCTCCGTCCAGGGCCCCTGAGGGGCCCCGGGGAGTGCGGCCTCCCCACCCGGGGCTCCATCCTGGGTCCTGCCGCATGGCAGGGTGCCTGGGACGGGGTCTGGAGGGCCCGGGGTTGTTTTCCCCAGCGCATCCAGGCCTGGGAGCCCCGGCTGGATCTAGGGGGCCCGCCGGGCCCCTGGTCGGGTTCTTGGGGTCAGGGCCCTGTCCCCCCAGCCTGCCGCACTGCCAAAGTCCCGGGACGGGAGTTCCGTGGTGCCCGGAGAGCCTCTCCTTGCTCGGCTGACTTCAGGAGCCCCATCCGGGGCCCCTGAGGGCCCCGTGGAGGGTAGCCTCCCCACCCGGGGCTCCGTCCTGGGTCCAGCTGTGTTGCAGGGTGCCCGGGACGGGGTCCGGAGGGTCCAGGCGGCTTCCCTTTCCCTTTCCCTTGTTAGAAAGGTCAGATCTGATGCTTTCATTTGATCTGTCTACCTTTGGTATTATCTGAAGTTTTTTTTTTCCCAGCTGTCAGCCAAGGGAAAAACCTGAGATCGTACCTGATTTTGAGCACCTTTGGCTGGGTGGAAGAACTGACTTTGCCCCCTTAAACACAAAAACTTCAAAAAGTCACCCCTGGAGGCCAGAAAAGGGTCTTAGACACTCTTGGTATGTCATCTGAGGTATACTATGGGGTTCTTGGGTCCAGAACTAGAAATGTGACTTATAATGGGAAAAATGAGTTTGACACCAAACACCTCGAAATGTCACAAATAGGAGTCCGACATATGCCTGGAGGCTGGAAATGAGCCCTAGCCACTCTTGTTACATCACCTGAGATATATAATGGGGTCCTGGTGGATACAGGGACCTGAAAACAGTCATGAGGGTTGATACTGAAAATTAGCAAAACTCGCTAATAGTGAGCACTTTTAGCGAGTTTTGCTAATTTGTCAAATAGCTCAGGCTGGATATCAGAGACACCATTTGAGTGCACAGGATATAAAAACACTTGTTAGAAAGGTCAGTTCTGATGCTTTCATTTGATCTATCTACCTTTGCTATTATCTGTACCTTTTTTTCAGCTTCCAGCCAAGGGGATAACCTGATATTGTACACGAGATTGAGCACCTTGGAATGGGTGGAAGAAATGACTTTGCCCCTTAAACACAAAAACTTTAAAAAGTCACCCCTGGAGGCCAGATGAGCCCTAGCCACTCGTGTTATATCACCTCAGATATATAATGGGGTCCTGATGGCTACAGGGACCTGAAAACAGTCATGAGGGTTGATACTGAAAATTAGCAAAAATTGTCAAAAAATGTTTTTGGGACAAGATTTGCTAATTTGTCAAATAGCTCAGACTGGATATCAGAGACACCGTTTGAGCGTTCAACACATAAATACACTTGTTAGAAAGGTCAGATCTGATGCTTTCATTTGATCTGTCTACCTTTGATATTATCTGAAGTTTTTTTTCCAGCTTCCAGCCAAGGGAAAAACCTCTGATCGTACCCGATTTTGAGCACCTTGGGCTGGTTGGAAGAAGTGACTTTGCCCCCTTAAACACAAAAACTTCAAAAAGTCACCCCTGGAGGCCAGAAAAGGGTCTTAGACACTCTTGGTATGTCATCTGAGGTATACTATGGGGTCCTTGGGTCCAGAACTAGAAATGTGATGTGACTCTGTGCTGTATGGCTCATAATGGGAAAAAATTTGTTTGATACCAAACACCTCGAAATGTCACAAATAGGATTCTGACATGTGCCTGGAGGCTGGAGAGCCACTCTTGCTATATTACCTGAGATATATAATGGGGTCCTTGTGGCTACAGGGACCTGAAAACAGTCATGAGGGTTGATACTGAAAATTAGCAAAACTCGCTAATAGTGAGCACTTCTAGCGAGTTTTGCTAATTTTTCAAATAGCTCAGGCTGGATATCAGAGACACTGTTTGAGTGTACAAGACATAAATACACTCTATGTAAAGGTCAGATCTGATGCTTTCATGTGATCTATATACCTTTGATATTATCTGAAGTTTTTTTTCAGCTTCCAGCCAAGAGAAAGACATGATATTGTACCCGATTTTGAGCACCTTGGGCTGGGTGGAAGAAGTGACTTTGCCCCCTTAGACCCAGAAACTTCAAAAAGTCACCCCTGGAGGCCAGAAATGGCCCATAGACACTCCTGCCATGAAATCTGAGGTATACTAGGGGGGCCTGGGGTGAATACCTAGAAATATGACGTGACTCTGAGGACCCCAAACACCTCGAAATGTTACAAATATGAGTCAATGGTGTGCCTAGGGGCTAGTAATGGACCCTAGCCACTCCTGCTATGTCACCTGAGATATACTATCAGGTCCTGGAGTCCACTGGAACCCGCAAACAGTCATGAGTGTTGATCAGACCAAGACCAATCCGGGCTCGCCCGGCCGCTTTGGTGACTCTAGATAACCTTGGGCCAATCACACGTCCCCGTGACGGCGACGATACATTCGGATGTCTGCCCTATCAACTTTCGATGGTACTTTCTGTGCCTACCATGGTGACCACGGGTAACGGGGAATCAGGGTTCGATTCCGGAGAGGGAGCCTGAGAAACGGCTTCCACTTTCAAGGAAGGCAGCAGGCGCGCAAATTACCCACTCCCGACTCAGGGAGGTAGTGACGAAAAATAACACTACAGGACTCTTTCGAGGCCCTGTAATTGGAATGAGTACACTTTAAATCCTTTAACGAGGATCCACGGCTTTGAGAGACACAGGTGCAAGTGTCAAAATGGTGACAAAAGATTTTGTGACCCCTGAAGAAATCATACATGGTGAGATTTACCAAGTGATCAATGCAAGCAATTTCAGATAGAGACATAATTTAAACAGCACATTGTTCCTAGTCTTGTGCTACTTACCTAAGTGAAATATCATGTATGTGTCATATTGGAAAGTAGTCAAAATGTGAAGTTGAATGTATGATGTTTTTAAATTACGTCACATGTTCGAAAACAAATGCCTTACATTTTGTTCCATAATTCTTAAACCATACAATCTGGATCCATAATTCAAAGTGCAGCATAATGCTAACATTATGCAACAGTCATGTTTTCATTTTCATGCCTGTGCCATGCTTAGAAGTGGTGAGAATCTTTCAGTGATTAAATACATGTTTTTAAAAATTGGCCTCCAGTTTTTGCAAAATGTGTCACGTTTATTGTGTCATCAGTCAAGATCCATACTAGATAGAGCTTGATTTCCAACTGTAACACATTCTATAGCATGGCCTACTACAGTGTGCCATTTTAAATGCATGTGACTCACACACAAGGTACATACAATGCAATTTGAATCCATACGAGGTGATTTTCAATTTGCGGTCATCTGGTCGCCCCATTGAAATGGATAGGATATACTACAGAGTATGTGGTGCACTATAATTCTTGAAGCGTATGAGGTACTGACTTAATTTAAATTGCAGTATGTAGCTAAGACATGTACACTTTATAGTGGCAACTCTGATGTTTGTAGCTTATAAGGACAAGGTACAAATCAAGTGTAAGCTTCAGGTAGGTTTTTCTTTTTCACTTTCATGTATGTTGAAGAACACTTTATGCTTTCTGCTATAATTCACAATCTATATATGATAGAGACATAATTGAAACAGCACATTGTTCCTAGTCGTGTTCTACTTACCCTTGTGAAGTATCATGTATGTGGCATATTGGAAACTAGTCAAAATGTGAAGTAGAATGTATGATGTTTTTCAATTGTGTCACATGTTCGAAAAAGTATGCCTTACATTTTGTCCCATAATTCTAAAACCATACAATCTGGATCCGTAATTAATTCAAAGTGCAGCATAAAGCTACTATCATGCCACTGTCCTGTGTTCATTTTCATGACTGTGCCATGCTTAGAAGTGGTGATAATCATTCAGTGATTAAATGCATGTTTTTAAAAATTTCCCTCCAGTTTTTGCAAAATGTGTCACGTATATTGTGTCATCGGTCATGATCCATACTAGATAGAGCTTGATTTCCAACTGAAACACATTCTATAGCACAGTCTACTACAGTGTGCCATTTTAAATGCATGTGGCTCACACACAAGGTACATAAAATGCAATTTGAATCCATATGAGGCGATTTTCAATTTGCGGCCATCTGGTTGCCCCATTGAAATGGATAGGATATACTACAGGGTATATGGTGCACTATAATTCTTGAAGCGTATGAGGTACTGACTTAATTTAAATTGCAGTATGTAGCTAAGACATGTACACTTTATAGTGCCAACTCTGATGTTTGTGGCTTATAGGGACAAGGTACAAATCAAGTGTAAGCTTCAGGTAGGTTTTTCTTTTTCACTTTCATGTATGTTGAAAAACACTTTATGCTTTTGGCTATAATTCACAATCTATAAATGATAGAAACATAAATTAAACAACACTGTGTTCCTCGTCTTGTGCTACTTACCCATTTGAATTATCATGTATGTGGCATATTGGAAAGTTGTCAAAATGTGAAGTTGAATGTACGATGTTTTTCAATTGTGTCACATGTTCGAAAAAGTATGCCTTACATTTTGTCTCATAATTCTAAAACCATACAATCTGTATCCATAATTCCAGGTGCAGCATAAATCTACCATCATGCCACTGTCCTGTGTCACTGTCCATGCATGTGGCATGTTTAGAAGTAGTAGTAATCATTCCCTGATTCCATTCATATTTTTAGAATGCTGCCTCCAGTTTTGGTAAAATGTGTCACATATATTGTGTCATAATTCATGATCCACACTAGATAGAGCTTAATTTGCATCTGCAACACATTCTATAGCATAGCCTACTACAATATGATAATTTAAAGGCATGTGGTCTACACAGAAGGCACACAAAATGGAAGTTGAATCCATATGAGGCGATTTTCAATTTCCGGCCATCTGGTCGCCCAATTACAATAGATAGAATATAATACATAGCAGAATGTGCCCTATAAATCTTGAAGCATATAAGTTAAACAACAAGAAAGAGGACAATCAGGTCTATGAGTGGTGTCAAGGAGTGTGAACTGGAGGGGGACTAGTAGTGCAACTATACCTTTTGAGTAATACCCAAGGCTAGAGATAGATTCTAAAAAAGTCTCATCGGGCCACCCTGACTGGTGGAATATCGTCACTTGAGATTCATGAAGGATCCAACCCTCACCCTGACCATCATCTGATGGTATGGAGGTGGATACCGATGGTATACTCCAGCCTAAGGTATCTCAAAGATGGTGTTGATGTAGTGCAGTGCAGAACAATAAGTGAAATAAAAATTGATCAGTGGAACAAAAATATGTTTAATAAGGGATGTTCCAGTGTCAATGATTAAAACAAGCACGTAGGTAGTTGAGAATTTATAGCTACCCCGTTGCGTGGTGCAGGAAGGTCAACATGTTTCTGCCATGAGGACTAATTTATCCGGCTTTCATCAGGACCTAAAAGAATAGAAATGCTACTGCTAAAACCAAAATGTGGTGCGTGATGATAATTATGTATGTGTGATAATAGTGATCAAATAGTACAAAAAGTCTTACTGCCAGGACCTTGGAGCCCCAATGTATCCTTATGAAGTAGACCACCAATTCTCACCTAGAGAAAAGGAAAGAATATACACACTATTCATCTATGCACTTCAAACCAATCCCATCACCCAGTGCTTATTCCAGACACATCAGGAGTATAGTACTCTTGTTAATCTATAAATGTATTCAATTGTGATATACGACTCTTACACAGCTCCTATTGCATTTGCACAGGGCACCAGGACAAGATGTAAGAATTACTTATATCATGTACTCACCCAGCTTTCTGTGGGTGAAGACCTCACCTTTACCGGCAACCGCTCGGGTATGTGAGGCCCCGCTCTAAGTATGCACAGACAGAAAGGAAAAAAAGGTGTAGCCACCCTGTAATATAGTTCAATGGTGCTACTTCCTAATCTGTTCAATTTATACGTGCACCCAATCAAACTTAGTCTTCTAAAGCAATGTAACGCCTCAATTCAGCTCAAATCATAAATAGACCCTGCCAGAGAAAAAATTGAACCTATCCATTGTCTGTTTCTTGGTATGGTTCTCTGTCTAACCTCCTTAGATTGCAGGCTACCAACTTATAAAGACTAATCATTAAAGTAAAAAAAGTGGAGCAATAATAAAACCCAAGGAAGAAGACCAGAGTCAGACTTAAAGTCACCTAAAGTAACTGAATTATACAGAGAGCGAGCTTGTACAGAGAACGAGCGCGGGACTCACCTATCCGTCGGTACCTCTCACCGGCATCCGAGAGGAAGTGGAGGTGACGGTAGGCGGGTCCCGCGCCGCTTAAATACGCTCAACAATTGGTTCATTGCTCCGTAATTGGTAAACCAAAGAGACCCAGTCACGCCACGCATGTGTGGTTAAAAACGGCGTCTCATCACAAATCGCTATGCCCATAGAGTTGCGCATGCCCCAGATACAGCCGCTATACCTGCAAATGCGCATGCGCGGGCCTCGCGCCACAACGCCGTCGATGATTCCAACAGCGGCCCGCGAGTGCGCATGCTCGGGCCCTGCAACACTAACGCGTTAGTATTACAAAGCCTGCAGAAGTGCATTTGGCTAAGTTTTAGCGCTAATAACTGCAGTCTTGAGGAACGGACCAACGGAACCCAACTAAATAGCCGGGATACCGGTCAACCATAACATTTGTGGGGATTCAGATTGTCAATGAGGTACCAATATTAAACGAGTGTGTGTGCACCCACTAGTACTTCCAAGTGAAACTGTTCTGGTTAGAATAACACCAGTCTGAACAGTAGGCAAGGTGTAACATAAATTATGCCTCTGTGATTGTTGCCAATATAGGCGTCTAATTGAAGCAAGCCTATAATCCAAGATATAGATATGATGCAATTGCTATCATGCACCGCAGGTAGGCATATCGATGACAAGAGCACAACGATGTCCAATAACTCAGTTGTTGAAGGCTACTATGGACTCTGGAGCCCATAGGACCCTCAGGCTTGTGTAGTATGTTATACTCTCTTTTGGATATGTTATACTCCCTATTTCATATCCCATAACAGTCAGAGTAGCCTCATGTCGTAGTTATGGTCAGTGTCAGGTTATCCAGATATGTGCGCCCCCGAACAAAATGGGGGAACGTCAACCAATGTGTGTATTGTACAGTATTACTCCATTATATCATGGTCCAAGGAATGTCGTCGTTGAGCCCACAGCTGTCGCTCTTCAATCTGTATATCCATTTTTGTTCTTTAATGAACAAAAATTTTGATATATCACTAATGTGGGGTGGAATAAAGGGTTGTTCAATTACTACCCATCTCAAGTCATCTGCCTTGTGATTTTTCTGATTGAAGTGGGTGGTCATCCTCGTCGACTGTTTGCGGCACCGAATGGTGCTCTTGTGTTCACTGATCCTTAATTTTATTTTCCTAGTAGTGTGTCCTACATATTGTAATGCACAAGGGCATGTGATCAAATAAATCAAACGTTCCGAGTTACAGTTTGTGTTGTTCTACTACAGATCTCTTCAACCACCACGCAGGAGTCCTTTCTAAACAGCTACAGGCTCGATATTATCCTAAACATCTAGTGAAGCGGGCCTGGAAAAGAGCTGCTAATAACAACAGGGAGGCCCTCTTAGAGAGAAGCCCAAAAAAAAACCCCTTGGAGAGGCTCACATTTGTGAGCACGTTTAGCACTCTCTCCAATCAGATCCAAAAGACCATCAGACACCACTGGGGGATATTGAACATTGCTCAAACGAGGATCCCTTTACCACTCTTTTCATTTAAAAGAGCGTCAAGCATTCGGGACAGCTTGGTACATTCACGCCCTAGGGCGAGAATAACTTCTGAAACCAGCAGATTGTGGGATCTGCCCCCAGTTCAGGGACATTTCCCTTGTGGGTCCTGCAGCGTCTGTCCTCAGACTGTCAAGACGGACAAGATTGACATAGGTACTAACAAACCATGGGTACTCAAAACACACACAAACTGTAACTCGGAACGTTTGATTTATTTGATCACATGCCCTTGTGCATTACAATATGTAGGACACACTACTAGGAAAATAAAATTAAGGATCAGTGAACACAAGAGCACCATTCGGTGCCGCAAACAGTCGACGAGGATGACCACCCACTTCAATCAGAAAAATCACAAGGCAGATGACTTGAGATGGGTAGTAATTGAACAACCCTTTATTCCACCCCACATTAGTGATATATCAAAATTTTTGTTCATTAAAGAACAAAAATGGATATACAGATTGAAGAGCGACAGCTGTGGGCTCAACGACGACATTCCTTGGACCATGATATAATTGAGTAATACTGTACAATACACACATTGGTTGACGTTCCCCCATTTTGTTCGGGGGCGCACATATCTGGATAACCTGACACTGACCATAACTACGACATGAGGCTACTCTGACTGTTATGGGATATGAAATAGGGAGTATAACATATCCAAAAGAGAGTATAACATACTACACAAGCCTGAGGGTCCTATGGGCTCCCGAGTCCATAGTAGCCTTCACCAACTGAGTTATTGGACATCGTTGTGCTCTTGTCATCGATATGCCTACCTGCGGTGCATGATAGCAATTGCATCATATCTATATCTTGGATTATAGGCTTGCTTCAATTAGACGCCTATATTGGCAACAATCACAGAGGCATAATTTATGTTACACCTTGCCTACTGTTCAGACTGGTGTTATTCTAACCAGAACAGTTTCACTTGGAAGTACTAGCGGGTGCACACACACTCGTTTAATATTGGTACCTCATTGACAATCTGAATCCCCACAAATGTTATCGTTGACCGGTATCCCGGCTATTTAGTTGGGTTCCGTTGGTCCGTTCCTCAAGACTGCAGTTATTAGCGCTAAAACTTAGCCAAATGCACTTCTGCAGGCTTTGTAATACTAACGCGTTAGTGTTGCAGGGCCCGAGCATGCGCACTCGCGGGCCGCTGTTGGAATCATCGACGGCGGTGTGGCGCGAGGCCCGCGCATGCGCATTTGCCAGATATAGCGGCTGTATCTGGGGCATGCGCAACTCTATGGGCATAGCGATTTGTGATGAGACGCCGTTTTTAACCACACATGCGTGGCGTGACTGGGTCTCTTTGGTTTACCAATTACGGAGCAATTAACCAATTGTTGAGCGTATTTAAGCGGCGCGGGACCCGCCTACCGTCACCTCCACTTCCTCTCGGATGCCGGTGAGAGGTACCGACGGATAGGTGAGTCCCGCGCTCGTTCTCTGTACAAGCTCGCTCTCTGTATAAATCAGTTACTTTAGGTGACTTTAAGTCTGACTCTGGTCTTCTTCCTTGGGTTTTATTATTGCTCCGCTTTTTTGACTTTTATGATTAGTCTTTATAAGTTGGTAGCCTGCAATCTAAGGAGGTTAGACAGAGAACCATACCAAGAAACAGACAATGGATAGGTTCCATTTTTTCTCTGGTAGGGTCTATTTATGATTTGAGCTGAATTGAGGCGTTACATTGCTTTAGAAGACTAAGTTTGATTGGGTGCACGTATAAATTGAACAGATTAGGATGTAGCACCATTGAACTATATTACAGGGTGGCTACACCTTTTTTTCCTTTCTGTCTGTGCATACTTAGAGCGGGGCCTCACATACCCGAGCGGTTGCCGGTAGAGGTGAGGTCTTCACCCACAGAAAGCTGGGTGAGTACATGATATAAGTAATTCTTACATCTTGTCCTGGTGCCCTGTGCAAATGCAATAGGAGCTGTGTAAGAGTCGTATATCCAAATTGAATACATTTATAGATTAACAAGAGTACTATACTCCTGATGTGTCTGGAATAAGCACTGGGTGACGGGATTGGTTTGAAGTGCATAGATGAATAGTTTGTATATTCTTTCCTTTTCTCTAGGTGAGAATTGGTGGTCTACTTCGCAAGGATACATTGGGGCTCCAAGGTCCTGGCAGTAAGACTTTTTGTACTATTTGATCACTATTATCACACATACATAATTATCATCACGCACCACATTTTGGTTTTTGCAGTAGCATTTCTATCCTTTTAGGTCCTGATGAAAGCCGGATAAATTAGTCCTCATGGCAGAAACATGTTGACCTACCTGCACCATGCAACGGGGTAGCTATAAATTCTCAACTACCTACGTGCTTGTTTTAATCATTGACACTGGAACATCCCTTATTAAACATATTTTTGTTCCACTGATCAATTTTTATTTCACTTATTGTTCTGCACTGCACTACATCAACACCACCTTTGAGATACCTTAGGCTGGAGTATACCATCGGTATCCACCTCCATACCATCAGATGATGGTCAGGGTGAGGGTTGGATCCTTCATGAATCTCAAGTGACGATATTCCACCAGTCAGGGTGGCCCGATGAGACTTTTTTAGAATCTATCTCTAGCCTTGGGTATTACTCAAAAGGTATAGTTGCACTACTAGTCCCCCTCCAGTTCACACTCCTTGACACCACTCATAGACCTGATTGTCCTCTTTCTTGTTGTTTAGCTGTAGTAGGGGATTAGGACATAGAGGTCTTTAAACATTCCCCTTTCTTTGACCCTCATTAAATGTAGTTTATTTGGCATATAAGTTAGAGACTTAATTCCAATTGCAGATTGTAGCTAAGATATGTACGCAGTATCGTACCAATACTTATGCATGTGGCCCACATAGAAAGTACATGAAATGGAAGTTGAATCCATACGAGGCGATTTTCGATTTCCGGCCATCTGGTCACCCAATTCCCAAAGATTATTGTTAATAATTTAGTGTGTTTTTATGC
This sequence comes from Lissotriton helveticus, assembly GCF_964261635.1. Lineage (NCBI taxonomy): Eukaryota > Metazoa > Chordata > Amphibia > Caudata > Salamandridae > Lissotriton > Lissotriton helveticus. Next base: position 1,497,939,555 of record NC_136063.1, on the reverse strand, counting down.
TATTTATCTAATAATGGATGAAACAGTTTCTTAACATGTGCATAATGAGATAGTAAATAGAAAATAATGAAAATGTATTGGTAAAGCGTATTTTGGTAGACTTTAAAAATCCCCATTGAAATACACATGCATCACCAATGCTGCAGTGAAAATAACACATAGAGATGTTTTTTCTTTTGTTTATGAAGCCTAATGTGAAGGCAAGTCACACCTATGTTTTACTTTGAAAAATTCTCTTTCCTAAAATGTATGGCTTTACCTTGTTTTTTTAAAATAGCTAACAAAACAATTTTGAAAGTCGCTTATAAAATAGTGAGTGTAAATGCTATTTTGTTTTTTTTTCAGCTTGAGGTTCATTTTAATATGAGTCTTAATTTGATGTATCACTTGCCCAAGTAAACAATTCCCAAAGTCTATTTTTTCCATTTTTCCCAAGCTCAATGATAAAAACTTGCATCACCAATGATGCAAAAAGTCAAGTCCGAATATTCAAACAGCAATAAAAAATTAAGAGAAACAGATATTTGAAAAAATCCTTTTGTTTATGTGGCCTTATGTCCAAAGGCTTCCAACAAGAGCATTTTTTTGAAAATCGGGCGATTTAAAAAAAAATCTGTGAACTTTTTTTTTCTCTAAAAAAAGTTTTAAAAAACTGCATTTTAGTGTAAAAAAGTGACCGTACAATATTTTTTCACCAAATAAAGTTATTTTTGACTCAGAATACACGTAGGCTTCAGGTCAATGTGTTTTGGTTTGGGGGAGGGCGCCCAGGGGAAAAAACACCTTTGGGGAAAATGCATCACTGGTGCTGCTCGCTAGAAAAAATGGTACCCCAATATTTTTTTCTGAAAAAGGGGCTTGCATATGAAAGAGGGCGTCAAAATATTATGGACCTTAAATCATTCCATCATCATTCCTGGGATGATTTAAGGTCCTGGTTCCATAGCTGTATGGTTGATACTACAATCTACAGTGGGGTGATATTTTCCTGATCAGTTGGTACGAGTGGACATGGCTGGTTGAGGTTCCCTATATAAAGATGTCCAACACTGGTGCGGTGACCGAGTGGTGAACCCTGATGAATCTGCCATAAAATCTATTGTGCAGGGAAACATGTCGGTTACAGGTAGTGGTATGCGACAGTAAGCTACCATCCTTTTTAATTCACCAGCACACACTAGAGTTAGTAATAAAGTTGTACCATTGGTGTGTCTGTTGATTTTACTCTCACTTCTCTGTGTTTGTCACAGCAGGGAGCTATCCATTTAGCTTCTTGTTCAGCACCTATCTGTTTGCACAATTTGTTTCGGACACATTTCTTTTCGGAAAAGGAATGGCAACCGATGATGAGAAAGGGGCATAGAATTGGTAACATCTGCCAAGTTCCCCGAGGGTTGTTCGCCCATGAGGTGCCTTCCTTTCCACCTCACAATTTTTATTATTTATCGTTCAAGTGTAGGTGGATGGACTGTCTCAGTAAGGCAGACATCACTGGATATGTCGAGTTGAACTCTGCCCAGAAACTCCTGCTTGCAGTTACAAACAGTGTTTTGTTGTGGACAGTGAGGCATTAGAGAACACACACCTAACTATCAATTAAGAAGGGGTGTCGCTCTGGAATTTAAATAGTACATTTTCCAGGCAAATTGCGTTCTTATGTCTACTAGACGATTGCCCTAAGGACCTCCCAGACATCCCCTTGCAGGCAGGTGGAGTCAGTGACTGCACCTGCCTGCAAGAGGATCTCTAGTCCCCCTTCTAAGTGCAGGTGGGTTGCCGCCCGCACAGTGAAATATAAAGTGGCTGTTTCAAAGCCACCCAGTATTTAACTTAAACGCTCTGCCACCCAGAGCAGCACAAGTTTGCGCTGCCCTGGGGGCATCACATTCTATGTTATAGGGCGCAATTTCTCTGTGTGCAACCGGCGTACCTGTTTTAAGGTGTGCCAGGTGCAAAAAGGGAAAGTGCACCCTAATACATAAAATGCCCCTGGGGCGCTGAGTTTACAAAGCAAGTTTGTTGTGGAGGAAGCAGCGTTATTCTCTACAGGCCAGCAGTTTGCCGGAAATGCACATGAAAGTTTGCCTGTTGAGCAGCACAATATGTCAGTTGTATCACTGTTCATTTTTAGTGGGTTAGGGCCAAGCCAGGTGGAGATGTCTCACCTCCATTTGTAGATGCTTTCAAGTGAAGATGACATTGTGAGAAGTTGGCCTGGTATATGATGTTCACTATCCTAGTGAGCACCTTGCACCAGTCCAAACAACCCTTATGGTGATGGTTGTAAAGTCAACCTTATAGACCAGCTATCCTAGGGATAGCATGGACACAAGCAGTCTTAGGCTAAACTCAAGAGGGCATGTGAAGCCAGCTGTTTTACCATATGCAAACCTTTTAATACCAAATGAAAGGACACCACACAGGTTATATATTCAAAATATATATGTATTTATTACGCAATAAATCCCGTTAACTCTTTATGAGCACAGGAGCACAAGTGTATAACAAGAAACTTAATATAGCATACAAAAGTTGCACAAATATGGATAGGCCCTGGTGGCCCTTAAAACCATATACTAAAATAGTGGTATAAGAACCACGTCACGAACAATGGTATGGCCTAGGGCCTTGGGAATCGCTGGGGCTACACTGGACTAACAGCAGTTAGGACCTAGGAGGCCTACAGGATGCGGTTGCAGTGTCTAAATGCACACGTGTGCACCAATAGAAGTCAATGGGTGCGTAAAGTTAGAAAGTTGCAGATTTGGAAGTCTTCCGACTGAACTAGAACTTAACCACTTAAAACTAGGACACTAGGGATGTAAATCTCTACAGGAGCACCGCAGTACTCGCGTTACCTCACCCACAGGAAACTGGTGCATAGGTGTCAAAGTGTGTCGGGTTTCGTCGTGGAGTTCTATGGAGCCTTGGAGAAAAGATGCTGCAGGCGACCAGGAGAAAAGAGTCCGGCTGGATCCAAGGGTGGATCGAAGATGTAGAGTACCTGAAAGCAGAGGGGACAGAGTCTGGGTCACTAGCCAGTGACCAGGAAGCAACCAGGCGATGTTGGGTTGCGATAAGGTGATGTTGTGAAGCTTGTCTCCGCTGCCACATGGACCAGGAGGTGTCGACGACAACCAGGAGGTGGACACAGGCTGTCCCACAAAGGCTCTCGCTGTCGGCGGTATTGGTTCTCGATTCGGAGTCAACAGGCCATGGCAAATGCAACCCATGCAGGAATCAAAGATGGCTTCTGGATCAGACCAATAAGGTCTGATGGGCTGCTCCTTTTCAGGGGAGCAAGGGCCAGTCTGGAGCAACCACACCAGCATTGAAAATTCAAAGGTTCATTGTCGCAGATGCCACTAGCCAACGGGCAAGTGACCGGACAGATGCGTCTAGTAGGAAAATGCCAAAGGGCCCCACGCAGCACTTGGTGAGTGAGGAGAAGTGATCTTTGGTGCAAAAGCTGCTTGGGGCTGGGGCTTCTCAATTCCAAAGCACAGCTTTGAGCATGCCTCGGAAGCTGCACAGGAAGCACTTCTCTGGCTTTACAAGATGGCCGGTCCCACGTCTCAAGTCGCCTCCACGGGTCTCAGCTTTGCTGTGGCTGTGGATAGGGCTGTTGGATGTCTGGAATTCTGGTTCTTGTTGGTCTCTGTTGTTCGAGCTTCGGCAGGAGCAACAACAAAGCAAACCTTTGAGCGCTTGATGGTGCCTGCTTGCACAGGGTGGTCACTCCTTGACCACAAGGGAGATTCTTCAGTCTTCTACGTCGAGTAGGATGTCTAAGGGTTCAGAGTTCTGTTTCAAAGTTTCAGTCAGGATTATCTAAAGTCTATGGACACAGCTCCTACCTTTATTCCAAATCAAGGGGCTGGATTACCTGCTAGGTCCCTCCTATCGGTGGGACCCAGGAAGGGGGTGGTTACACCCCTTTCCCTTTGTCCAGTTTCGCGCCAGAGCTGGGCCTGGAGTGCCCCAGTTGGGCTATGCCTGGGACACCTTGTGTGCCCCAGGCAGTGTCTAGTTTCATTCAGCCCTCCCTGCCCCAATCCACTATCTCCTGTCTGGGGTGGTGCTAGCACCTCCCTGTGACAGGAATCCTTTTGTCCAGGCCTCCCCTGCCGGAGTGTCGGTAAGCAGCAGGAGGCCAGACTTGTGTCTGTGGCAACAGCATCCATTTTGTGATGCTGAGGCTCTGGTTAACTTTAACCGGGATTAAGGTTAGTAACATGTCTTCTCCCTCTAGAAGGGTGGAATGCTACTCCCGTCGCCAGAACTGGTGAGGAGGTAGTATTCCAAAGCGTATGACACCTTACACGACATATTTTGATAAAGCCAAACCAAAGATAGCATCTAACCACGAGGATTATAATGCACTTAAGTGTATATGGTATGGCAGTATCCTAGAACAGCTATAAGGACATGGTTCCGAAAGCTGCAGACAGGCTCAGCTCATGCTAGAGCACCATCTCACATAAAGCCAAGCACTCTGCCTCCAGGATTGTTGAGGCCTGCCATAGGAGTGACTTATAGGTGCATATGTGTCCAGATATAGGTTTAGACATAGTTATACTATATCTAAGCAAGGGGTGATTACACGACCTTGCCCCAGCTGAGTGATCAGCCAGTTGTGTCAGTTTGGATGGCCCGCCAGGGGTGGCAAAAGATATGCTGCAGCCCCTGGTAGGCCTTGGATGCACATATGCCCTGGGTACCTATAGTACTCTGTACAGAGGCTCATAAGGTGACCCAATCCCAGTTGGTGATGTACCTAAAGTACTTGGTTGTGAATTTAGAGAGAGAACAGCAGGGCTGTGGGTCTGATTAGCAGGCCCACAGCCACATTAAGTCGAAAACCAGTGAAGCAAAAAGCCAAAAAATGGGGTGACCATAGGATAGCAGACCCTACTCTCCTACATAACCCCCCCCCAAACACAGGGGCATTAAATTTAACCTTGACCAGATAAGTCTTCATGTTCTAAGTGGAATTACCTGGAGAGACTATCTGCATTGCCATGGTCAGTCCCTGGTCTGTGCTCCACTGTAAAGTCCATCCCCTGTAGGGAAATGGACAACCTGAGTAGTTTGGGATTTTCACCCTTCATCTGATTTAGCCACAAGAGGGGCTGAATCTTGAAGTGAGTGCCAAACAAGTATGGTCTCAACTTCTTCAGGGCCCAAACCACAGCAAAGGCCTCCCTCTCAAAAGCTGACCAACGTATCTCTCTAGGGGTCAGCCTTCTGCTAATGAAAGCAATGGGCTGGTCTTGACCATCTACATTAAGTTGTGAAAGCACAGCTCCCACCCCAAACTCAGAAGCATCTGTTTGGACAATGAACTCTTTGGAGTAGTCAGGACTCTTTAAGATAGGTGCAGAGCACATGGCCTTCTTCAGGTCATCAAATGCCTTTTGACAGCTAACTGTCCACTGAACCTTTGTTGGCATCTTCTTGGATGTTAGATCATTCAGTGGTGTCACAATGGACCCATAATTCTTGACAAATTTTCGGCAGTACCCAGACAGGCCCAAGAAAGCTCTGACCTGTGTCTGGGTGGTTGGAGGAGCCCAGTCCTGTGTGGTCCCAGGTGGAGCTGAAGACAGCCACATCATCAAGATAAGCTGCGCAAAAGTCATCCAACCCAGAAAGGACTTGGTTCACCAACCTTTGGAAAGTGGCAGGTGCATTCTTCAAACCAAAGGGCATTACCACAAATTGATAATGACCTCCAGGGGTTGAGAAAGCTGTTTTGGCCTTGGACTCCTCAGCTAACCTGATTTGCCAATAGCCTGCTGTCAAATCAAATGTGCTCAGAAATTTGGCAGAAGCCAATCTATCAATGAGCTCATCTGCCCTTGGAATTGGGTGAGCATCTGTCCTAGTGACAGCATTGAGACCTCTATAGTCCACACAGAACCTCATCTCTCTTTTACCATCTTGGGTGTGAGGTTTTGGTACAAGGACTACTGGACTGGCCCAGGGGCTCTCTGATGGCTCAATTACTCCAAGTTCAAGCATTTTCTGCCCCCTCAGTCTTTATACAGTCCCGACATGGTCAGGTTGCCTGAAGATCTTACTCTTCACAGGCAGACTGTCACCAGTGTCCACCTCATGGGTGCACCAGTTAGTCTGACTAGGTGTTAATAAAAACATATGTCTATGGGCCTGTAGAACTTGTCTGCAGTCCCATTGCTGTTGGTCAGTGAGGCAGCCTGCCAAGGCCACTCCATCAACTGAACAATCTCCATTTGTAGCCATGAGCAAGCCCATGTCTGCCCTGTCCACCTATGCCTTCAATCTGTTGACATGGAGCACCCTGTGGGGGCTCCTAGGGGTGCCGAGGTCCACCAAGTAGGTGACCTCTCCCTTTTTCTCAATTATGGTGTGGGGTCCAGACCATTTGTCTTGGAGGGCTGCTGGGGCCACTGGCTCTAACACCCATACCCTCTGTCCTGGCTGGTACTCAGTCAGCACAGCCTTTTGGTCATGCCAAGCTTTCTGGAGTTCTTGGCTAGCCTCAAGGTTTTTGGAAGCCTTCTCCATGTATTCAGCCATCCTGGAGCGGAGACCAAGTACATAGTCCACTATGTCAAGTTTAGGCTTTTTGAGAGGTAAGTAAGTAAAATATTTATTGTTTCTGATTAATTAAAACCATTACAAAAATACATTTGAGTGCACATGTCGTTAATAAAAGTCTTAAAAAGAAAGATCGTCATTATTAATATTTGTATTAATAAAAACAGTGGGGTTTAAAAGTGACCATAGTTCGTTATATCTTGTCTGGGCCAACATCATGGCTTGTTAATTTCAACTCCGCTAGCTTCAGGAATTTCACCAACTTCCCATTTAGTGACGGAAATCCTGGATCGAAACATGCAAGAACTGCTTGTCTGCATGTGCGTATTCTGTGTTCATTAAAAGAAATTTTTAGCAGAGCAGCTCTTTCCTCTTTCAGCCTCAAACAGGTACATAGCAAATGTTCAATATCTTCATTCCCTGCACCACATAACCTACATTTTATCCCACCGTTCCTTCTCAACCATGGTTGTAAGTGTGGTATAACTGGTAGGATTCCTAGCCTATGTTTTAAAAAGGCTTCTTTTGTTTTCCTGCAGTACCCCAGTCCGAAATAAGGTTGTAACCTGGGTGATTTATATGTACACAGAGTCATCCAAGTGTGACGCCTATGGGAAAAGGTGGCTTTGTCCTCTACAAACGACAGTCTCTTTATATTATTATTTGCTACACGTTTGAATTGCAAATGCGATAGTGGGATTTCCCATAGTTCTTTCAGTCCTGTAACAATCAAGGACTCCTCCAAGTATTTTTTCTCCGGCATTTTGGAGCAGCTGCACCGATCTTGCCAGAGCTGATGGTTCAGTGTATTCTCTGGTGAATTCATTATTTTATGCCAGCACTTAATATAGTATCCTCTCCTTGCAAGCGTTTGGCTCGTTAGTCCAAATTCAAGCCGGATCTGGGCTTGTGAGGTATAAGATGGCAAATTTAAGAGAAGTGTGTATGCTTTTGAAATGATTGTATCCAGCAGTTTCACGTCTGTGCCTTTCAATGCCTCGCTGCCGTAAGTAATGGATGACTGTATTTTTACTTGGGCGACGCGAAGCAGTGGTAGAAGAGTAGGGCCAGTCAGCTTAGTTTTTAGCTGTTTTAGTGTTGTCGCGATCAGCATACCTTTTCTCTTTATGGCCTCAAGGTGGTTTGTAAAGCGACCTCCTTTATCAACTATGATTCCCAGGTATTTATATTCAGAGCAGTTTGTAACTACCTGTGTTACAAGTACCCAAGTGTGCGGCTTTTTATTCCCAGATATTGACAGTACTTTGGTTTTGTCAATATTTGTTTCAAGTAAGTTCTCTTCGGCGTATCCATGCAGCGTGTTAATGAGATTCTGGAGTCCTACTTTGGTATGACTAACCAGGACCACGTCATCTGCGTAGGAAATGCTGGGCAGGTCTTTACCCCTCAGTCGGGGTGCATGCGCATTGCAGGCTTCCAGAGCAGGTGGCAGATCGGCAGTAAATTGATTAAATAGGGTAGGTGTTAAGACGCACCCCTGCTTGAGGCCTTTTGTCGTATTAGAGTGCAGTTCGATCAAAGGGTTTAAGAGAGGAGAGGAGGAGAAGGGATCCCCAGGCGGCTAGTTTTCTCCAAAGATTGGCTCTGTTGACTTTTTCGAAAGCCGCCTTGAAGTCCACAAAGCAAAAGTGAAGAGTTTGTTTAGTCAGTTTTGCTTTGTCAATAAGTAGCGATAGTGCCAGAAGGTTTGTTGTAGTTCCCATATCTCTAAAAAATCCAGTTTGACTAGATGGAATTATGTTGCACTTAGTTGGCCATTTGCCCAGCTGAGTCAGTAAAAGCCCGGCAAAGTATTTTGTATGTCCAGAAGGGCTATCAGGCGATAATTCTTTGGTAACATTCTGACCCCCGCCTTATAAATCGATGACATAACTCAACCCTTCCAAGAGGCAGGGAGTCGCCCAGAGTGGCTGACAGACGTCTAGAGGGGTGTCAGGGATTTTCCCCAGTAGTCCGGGTCAAGTTTGAAGAGGGCTGGAGGAATTCCGTTTGGCCCCGGTGCACCATCACTCCTTCCTTTGGAAATTAATTTCCTGAGTGTTACAGCATTGATTTCGATTTCGGCTTTTTCGTATAATTTTGTTGTTTGTAAAAGATGGCCCTTCTGGGCAACCTGGGGCGTGTTTGTTACAGCGGCCTGTTGGTTGAAATGGGTGTCTAAGAAGGATTCCCAGGAGCTTTTGGTTATATATGATGTTATTCCACCATGTTTTGGATTTAAAAATGTATATAGGGCCTCATTGGGATCGCGGACGGACGTGCGTCCGTCCGCGACCCCAGAGGATGAGGGAACGTCCGCATGGGCTGAGGCGTTCCCTCATGTGCGATTAGGATGTGACCGCCACCCTGGCGGTCACATCCTGGATATTTAACATTGCGGCGGGTGCTGCTTCAAGCAGCACCCGCCGCAATGTTAAAAGTGCATGTTTAACATTTACATGCACAAAGCGGCAGGCACCGCGCGGTGCCTGCAGCTTTGTGCATGTAAATACTGGGGGGTACCATAGGTACCCCCCATGTGCACCCCCCACCGCCAACACCCTGGGGGCCCGCAACGGGCCCCAAAATCAAAAGTACACATGCTTTTCCACGGCAGAAAAACCGCCGCGGAAAAGCATGTTTACAAATGCTTCCTAATTTGCCTGGCGGTGTCTGATAGACACTGCCAGCCAAATGAGAGCTTTTCCGCCACGGTTGTAATCCGACCGCGGCGGAAAAGCAGCGGACAGAAACCAAGACCCACCAGCCATCGTAATACGGCGGTAGGTCTTTGGTGAGTCCGCAGAGGATTTTCCGCCTCCTCTGGGCCGGAGGTGGCTTCCGCCGGCCCGGAGGATGCGGAAAATCCTCCATCATAATGAGGCCTTTAGTGTGGACCAGAATCGGGCGCTGTTACTTCCCTTAGAGTCATAGTGAAGTTAAGCCCAGAAGTCGTCTTCATTAGATCTTTTGACCTCCCATTTAAGTTTTTTGAGGTCCGCCCAGTGCTTGCGAAGCTGTTCGAGAAGATCCTTTTCGCCCGGGCTTGTTCTTAATTACCTTAGGGATTTGTTAATCGCTTTTTTGTGGTTTTTTAAAGCTAGTTTCTGGGTGCTTGAAATTTTCCCTGTGACCATGGGGCCAGAAGATGGAATGTGCCGTACTGTTGTTGAATATATGTTTGCAAATTCGGCCGTAAAGGTTTCCCATAGAGTTACTGGATTACCCATAGGATAGTTTAAACTGTTTAACTGTAGTTTTGCTACTTGAAGTACCTCCATCGTGTTTGCGACAGAGGTTTTGATTCGTTTAAGATTTATGGAATGACAAGCGTGAGGTCCTATTGGATTGGCGAGAATTGAGTCCGGAAAGGCAAGAAAAGAGACTTCCTGGGGGCGGTGGTCGCTGTCTCCCTTGTCTCCTAGGATAAAACCCAGTATATGATGAAAAAGTGGGAGGGAGACTTGCGTGTAGTCTATCGTAGAGGTTGCGTTGCCTGAGTTGAACGAAGCCACAGATGGAGAGTCCTCTGTGAATCTTCCATTTAGAACCCTCAGGCCGATGTGCTCCAGATCCTGCAGCAGCTCCTTCGCCGGCTTGGAGGTTTTACCTTGTCTTCTAAAGGATTGAGTTGGAATATTCCAATAGTAGGACTGGGCATGAATGTCATTATTTGAGGATGAGCCCAAGATGTATTGGTTGAAGTCTCCAGAAAGAATTAAATTGGGAGAAGTGTATGAAGTCTTTACGTGGTGTAAGTGGTCCATTAGAAGTTTTGACTCTTGGTTCTTCTTTTTTGGATTGTTGATCAGCAGCACCTCTTCTTTTTTCCCCCTAAGATTCAATTCAATCTGAACTGTGTTTATGGCAGGAAAGTTGGTGGGAAATTCCTGCGCACTGCCGACGTATGAGATTTTGATGTAGGTTGCTAAGCCACCCGCCAGCCAACCGAATTTACTTTTTCTTTTGGCTGGGGAGTGGTAACAGGTGTAGCCTTCTATGTGTGCAGGATCCTCCAGGCATGTTTCCTGAAGGAGGATTATATCAGATGATTTCAGATATTGTAAGAATTCGGTATCTGCTGCCTTGTTAATAAGCCCATTTAGGTTCCACAAGCATCATTTCAGAAGGGGTGTGGCAAAATGCAAGCCCGCCTCTCTTGAGTTCCCCTGTCATTGTGGGTGACTTAGAGTGTTCCTTATTCTAAATAGCCGGAGATCATCTAGATTGTCCGAATTAAAAACCATCGAGCTCTTTTGGGTGAATGTTTCCTGTGTTTTTGTGGGTGATCGACCCAGTGCGCACCTAAGCACTGACGTAGTCTTAGAGTTTTTTGTAGATGGACCGTACTGAGGTCTCTCGAGCAGGGGGAGCGGATATCCTATGTTATGATGTAGGACAGATTTAATCCTCCAGGTTTTGAAAATATTTTGCTCATCTAGGATCTTATTTACAATTTCGGACGAAGTCCAGGTCGCTTTTGTAGCTTCCTTATCCTGTGTTCTGTCAGTTTTTATGAATTCTACTGATAAAAGGTCAGCTGAGCATAAGCCATTTAAAGATGGTATAGTGCTAAGGAGACGGAGTAGATTACCTCTGTTCAGAAGATCGAATGGACCCTTTGATTCGTATTCTGGGGTAAAGAGGACAATAGTACAATTCCTATTTTGATCATCTGACTGGGCTGTTGGGGGGTTGACACGCACTTGGATTCCTCTGTTGTTAGTGTTGAACTGTGGTAAAGTTTCTGTGATGGTATCACCAGAGGAGAGTTTACAGGATTCAGAATCAGAGGGAGCTGTGCGGTCGCCCACTATAGAGGAGTATAGATGGATTTGGGTACATGGGGACCTGCATTCTTCGGTTCTTGAGCCGGAGGTCTTTCACACCGAGCGAAGGTAGTAGCTTCTCGTGCCGAATCAGGGCGGTGCTTTGGAGGGGCTTGATGCAGATGTCAATAGTAGTATGGGGGGGCTAGCGTGCTTCCCTTTTCTGGGACCACGATTTACTTTGATGTTTGAATTACCGGTCTCGCAGCTGGGCAGGGCCCTACCGGCCCCCTGTGTGCGCAGTGGAAGTTTGTTCTATGCTTGGTTATTTGCTGTGGTAGGGCCCAGATCTTGCGGCTCCTGTCTGATGCCAGACCTAAAGAGTGGGTAGACTTCTGGCGTACTTGAAATTGTTCGTTTGTTACGACCTTTCCTTCTTTGCTGGCGGCGACCCTTGGCCTTCTGGGTTGGTACATTGTCCTTGGGGAGTGAAGGGAAGCGTATTGACTAATGACCTGCTGGAGGTGCCAGTACTGTTTTGTCTGTGTTGTTAACTGTGATGACCTTTCCTTTTAAGGGTTCGAGATTGGCTGTTTCGCGGGGATTGATGTACTGGTCCGTTGCATAAGGCCCTTTTGGCAGGCCTTCTATCAAAGTAGATACTATTTCTGGAAGTGCTGCTAGTTTGTCGATGATCGGACCGCAGCTGCACGACAACTTAGCTTCCTGCTGGGCTCTGCCGATTAAAGAGTTTAATTGGCCGAGTTTCTCGTCAATTCGCCCCACATAGACCGCCAAGGTATCAAGTAGAGTCAACTGTAAGTCCATTTTGTCAGATTGAAAGTGGAGAGTGTCTACGGTTCGTTGCATGGTGTTTAAGAGAATGTCCCAGGTGTTTGACACAGTTGATGCTTGAGTCCTAATTTTGGGCCTTTTTTGATTTGAGGATGTGTTCGGTGTTGAGGAAAGAGAGAGATTTTGCGAAATTATTGAATTTGAGAGTATATCCTCCTGATCGTAAGCCTAATTAGTCGACTGTTTTTTGTTAGATGTTTCATCTATGGACAGAGGTATTTTAACCGGGATAGCTGGGATGTAGGAAGCAATCAGATCGGCCCAATCCTGTGATCCCTAATAAGTTAGATTGACAGGTCCGTCAAACCCGGTGTTTTGTGTGTTTTCCACGGCCTCCTTCCGGAATTCTTCGGAACTCTGTTCTTCTACAATTACTTCGATGGGCAGTTGGCAGATTTTTGAGCCGTCCGGGTGGTGCAAAAGGATATTGGCAATCTTTGGCGGGTTATTTGGATTAAACCTGCTGAGGTCTTCTTGCCATTGGTTAGAGTCATTACCACTGCAGGTCGTGAGGTTGCGCCAGGAATGCCTTGCCTTCTGACTAGTTGAAGGCGAAGTAGTTGGAGTAGGTGAGGAGTTAGTATGCTTGGGAGAGGGGGGTGAGCATAGGGCCGGCCCAGCCCCCCTATTGCCTGAGTGCGGAGTGAGTGGGCCGCTAATAGCCCTGTTCATGAACTCCCCTTCTCCCACTGGCACTATTTTATCATGAGCAGGTGGCCCCTGTGCAGATGAGCAGTCTGTTAAGAAAGGAGTGTTAATGATTTCTGGGGTTTGGCCCGAGGGTTGATCTTTTTGCGATTCCAGAGGGGATAGTGGGAGTAAGGAGTCCTGTAGGCCCAGAATTTTTCCACTGGACGAAAAGATGGTGGAAAGTGGGTCCTTTAAAAATTGTAATTTTGATGTGATTTTTGGTTGGTGAAGGTTTGGGTGACAAGTCACGGCCTGAAGGGCTTGGTCGCTGCATGCCCCGACTTCGTCTAGAGATGAGTCCGCGGGTCCACTGACTTGTTTTTTGTTCTCCTTTTGTTTGGCCGTTGTCGTGGACTTCGACTTGGATTTAGACTTAGTCTTGGGCTGGGCCCTTTTCTTGCCTGACCCCATGCTTAGAGGTGACTTGAGAAGCTAAGGAGATGTTATAGGGATGGTGGATCAGTCGGGCTTCACCCAGGGCCCTTTGCAGTACCCGATATCGTAGACCCCTGTAGGGTTTGGGGACTGCGAACCTTACTAATGTACGCAACTTGAGGAGTAAAGCCTTGGAGCCTCGGAGACTTTGGGGCCTTGGAGACTTGGGAAGTCTTGGGAAGTCCGAGCTATTGTGGCACAGTTAAACGTTAAACGATGGTTAATGGCTAACTGATGGTCGGATTGTAATAGGAGTCAGAAAGATCAGTGATCCAGGAAAGAGAGAGACAACCAGCCGACCAACTTCACAGCCGGTTGCCGGTTAGTAGCTTGTGCTTGGGCTTATCCTCCTCCTTGGATCATGTGGCATAAGGGCTTGAAGGCCTGGGAGCAATGAAGCTGCCTGGATCTGTGCTCTAAAAGTTAAGGTCGGTTATCTTTAATTTGCCCTCCGTATTCTCGGCACCCGACCAGGCTCAACAACTCAACAGCTCAGGAATCTGATCTGGTGATGGTCCAGCCGTCAGACAGTTCTGGGCGAAATGTGGGGCTGTATTGGGACTGTATTAGGACCTCGATGGGGGCCGGCTGAGTTTTCCTAGTCTAAGCTAGCTAGCTGGCCTCGGTGCTCACAGTCAAATGCACCCCCCCCCACCGGGTCAGGATCTCGAGGAACAACTTCACAGTCTAACAGTCTCACCCCATCTGTCGTCTGGCCTCTTCCTCTTATGTTCCTCTTCTGTACTGTTGGAACAGCAGAACAGTGGAACAGAAGAGCAGATCAGCTGAAGGGTATTAGGACTGGCAAAAAGACCCACGATGAGTGCTGCTGTTGTTTTCGTCGTTGTCTTTCCTTTCACCTCCATCTCCACGTCGCCTCGCTCCGCTGTCCCCCTGCGCTCCTCTACTCTGCCTGCAGGACTAAACAGGACCAAGCCGAATTAGTTTTTTTCCCATGTGTGGTACTGTGTTTTTCAGAACCGGTACTGATCCGGTAACCCAGTGGTGTCAGGGAAACACACCCAAAGACCACGAGTCCTTTCCTGATTCAGACCACAGAAACTCAGAGTCTTCTAGGTGAAGTCAAGGATCGATTTTATTGGCTGCAACCAAGGTAACAAGCGTCCTAGAAGTACAACACACGGGAAGTATGTTCTCAGGAGACTGCCGCAATTCACAAAGCCGGGCTTCTCTTTTTATACATAATATTGTGCTTTAGGCAAACATTCTGTACATTTTACTACGCCATAGAAATACTTAAATGACAACGAGAAAGCAGAGTCATGATGACAAGGCCATAGTTCGGTTTGTTCATCCCATAATAAATTACCAGGCGAGGCCCAACATTCTCATCAGATATCGGTAGACCCCTAATAAAAATGGTCACCTCCCCATCATAAAGCAAGTGAGAGAAAAGAGTAAAGACAGGTGTGAGCAAGATTCGGCAGGGTGTGTGTGTGATGGGAGGTTTTATGGTAGGCTGGGCCTTGATGCTATCTTGTTCGGCCACTGGGAGAAGAACTGACCAAACAGGTTCGGCCTGGGGCACAATGGTTCCAACTTGCCAAGGTCAGGGAAAAGTCAATCAAGGTGTACGTGTCTTCAGGAATCGAATTCGGCTTGATTCAGTTTGCCTGTGTGAGGGCAACTCATAAAATGGCTGCCGTATCTAAAATGGAAGCCAAGGGTTCAAGACGCAAATAACGATTTCGAGGTGAACTCGTTACTCGAATGCGACGAGACTGCTTGTGCATGATGTACTCGTCATTCTCGGTCTTTTGATACTAAATTCGTCCTGTTACGATGAAGTATAATTCTCGAGTCCAGAATTACACGAGTCCAGACATTTTCAGAACCACAAACCCTCCTTTTGCCCTCACATAGGCAATTTAACCTAATCTCACGCTAATCTGAGTCCAGGTCTATATTCCTAAAGTCATTGAGATGTTGCTGTAACATCATTCTATTACTTAGTTTGTCTCTTGATACAGGTTTCCTTACACATGATGTAGCACAGAGGCCACATATTGCAGGAGCACACTGCACGCACAGACAGAACAGGAAAAGAATGGCTAAGACCATCCCAATGACCATCAGAATTTTCCATCCCCAGCCGGATACCAGTTCCCAGAACCATCCCATTAACGACCAATCTCCTTTATCCACAAGTATAGATTCGGAAATCTTGTGCAGTTTGGAGATGGCCTGGTACACTGTCGGGGCGTTATCTGGTATGAAAATACAGCAACTAGATTGGATCAATCTACATACCCCACCTCGGTCTGCGAGTATGACGTCTAACGTGACCCTGTTTTGAAGAGTCATGAGGCGATCCGACTGGAGCTCAGCAGTCAAGTTACTAAGGGCACCAGCAGTTTCAATCACGGTGGACTCAACCACCCTTGTTAATTGTCTTATGTTCCTGCTGTTAGCCATGGATCACCAGAACGGCAGAAAACCCTTTGCAAAGTCCCCAAATTCTTGACCTGCAGTGTCTTCTTTACTCAAGACACCTCTAACTATCCTTGTCTTGCGGTAGTCTGCCGCTGCTGTGTAGGTGGGGGGCAACAGGAACGAAACAAAACAGGAGCTTGAGAAGTCAGGGGGCAACCAGGTATAAGCTCTATCATGACAGATGAAATAAGTACCCTTAGCTGCTGAGAACGCAGGGGAAGTCCGAGACCCAAAAACATACGTTTCTGTGCAGACACTTTTCCCTAACTGAGCTCTGGGATTCTCGCCAGTGCCTTGCAGACACAAGTGACCCTGATGGGGTACAATCCAAATTGGGGACGATCTCTTAGATTGCTGTTTTTCACTCAGAGTAGCTTCATATCCGGTCACGTTCCAATTTATATATGCAAATATCTCATCGTCCGGGGTATTTTCATAAGAGATTTCTCCCTTAATCATGTCGACTATACCCTTAACCAAAGCACTATTCTTGGGATTGTCTTTTACGGAACGTAGGGGGTGAACTTCACGTGGGTATATGAACATTGTTCTGTATGCCTACACAGATCCATTATGGCTGAAAGGCAGAACCAAATAAGGGATACCTTTATCTGTTGTGTGAGTTCAGGCATACTAAACTAAACTTGTTACCATGTTCCCTGAGTCAGTTAGGATTATAAAATGTAATAATCTACTGCCCATTCTGGCCTATGGAGAAAAGTAGCCTTGCAATAGTGAAAAACGAAAATGGCTGTAATTCACTAATAGGACATGCCACCCACATCAGGGCTTGTCCTACCTTATACTTACAATGCACCCTGTCCTTGGGCCTACCATAGGGTGTCTGATATGAAGAAAAGGGAAGGTTTAGGGACTGGCAAGTGGGTGCACTTGCCCAGTCAGCATGACAGTATCAGACTGCACACAGGCTCTGTAATGGCAGGCCTTAGACACATTTTACAAGGCTGCTTCTGTGGGAGGCAACCAGTGCTGCAAGCTCACAAGCAGCATTTGGTTTACAAGCCCTGGGCACACTCAGTGCACTGTAGTAGGGTCTGACCAGTAAAACACATCAGTCAGTCATGGAATCACTAATTCATACATCAATTTACAATAGGGAGAGCATATGCACTTTAGCACTAATCAGCAGTGGTAAAGTGCCCAGAGTCATAAAATATCCAACAACACGTAAGAAAAAATATAAGAGGAAGGCAAAAAGTTCAGGGATGACCCTGCAAAAAGGGCCAAGTCCAACACCCACCCTAAACCCAAAAGTACCCCTGCACCCCAAACCCTAATCCCACTGTGAACCCTAAAAATACCCCCTACACCCCAAAACCCTATTCCACCCTGACACCTAAAATTACCACTGCACCCCAAAACCTAAACGCACAATGAACCCTAAAATTACCCCCTTCACCCCTAAAATTACCCCTGAACCGCAAAACCTAAACGCACCCTGAACCCCAAAAATAACCCAGCATCACTAAACCCACCCTGAACCCTAAAATTACCACTAAACCCCAAAACCCTAACACACCCTGACTCCTAAAAATACCCCAGCACCCCAAAACCTAAACGCACACTGAACGCTAAAAAATACCCCCTACACCCCAAAACCCTATTCCACCCTGACAGCTAAAATTACCCCTGCACCCCAAAACCAAAACGCACAATGAACCCTAAAATTACCCCCTTCACCCCTAAAATTACCCCTGCACCGCAAAACCTAAACGCATCCTGAACCCCAAAAATATCCCAGCACCTCAAAACCTAAACGCACACTGAACCCTAAAATTACCCCCTACACCCCGAAACCCTAACCCACGCTGAACCCTAAAAATACCTCAGTACCCCAAAACCTAAACACACCTTGTACTCTAAAAATTCCCCAGCAGCCCAAAACCTTTATATATATATATATATATATATATATATATATATATATATATATATATATATATATATATATATATATATATATATATATATATATATATATTCTATTTATTCTATCTTTTTCGCAGTGCCATCATCCCCCTTCGCAAAAGTGAAGGGGGGTGATGGCACTGCAAAAGATAGAATAAATCGTTATACTGTTAAACTGTGGGAGTGCTGCGTGTTATTTGCTACTTGCAACTTGGTGGAGGAATATATATATATATATATATATATATATATATATATATATAAATATATATATATATATATATATATATATATATATATATTACCTACTGGCGGTCGCCAGTAGGTATATATAGTTAGGATTTTTTCTCTATGGGATTTTTGAAAATTCTATGTCTAATAACTTTGGCGTTTGTGGACGGAATTGGCTGAAATTTTCAGGAAAATGGCACATTTTGTTTCTGAGCAGCCCTTGAAAATTTGGGGGGGGTTCGTCAAGGGGGGGCCGAGAAAAAAGGGGGGTCCCAAAACGTGTTTTTAACATTGAGTTTTCCATAGGGCGGTTGGCCTCACTTTTAGCCCGAACGGCTGAATGGATTTGCACGAAACTTGGCAAAATTGTAGGGACTGGTAGCCCGATGTGCCTTTTGTAGGTCTCAATATATGTGCTCCAGTGGATTTTGAGAAATTAACGTTTAAAAAAAGATATATATCTGTAACAGCGGACCGGGCAGCGTCCCAGGACGCGTACTTTTCGCGCAACGGAGCTTTGTGAAGCGAAGCTGATTGGTTCTCTGGCGTCTGTCAACATTCCAAAAAGTCCGTAGCGGCCGCCATCTTGTCTCTCGGTAGGATCGAGAGACAAGAGGAGGCCAAAATAAAGGGGGAAATAACCATAAGGGGGCATAGTAGATCCTCGCTGACCCCCTAGGTTTGATGTGGAGGTTTTAAAAGGGCCCCGCGGGGCAAACAAATAATAATAATAATAATCGAACGGCTGAATGGATTTGCACGAAACTTGGCAAAATATTAGGGACTGGTAGCCCGATGTGCCTTTGCTAGGTCTCAATATATGTGCTCCAGTGGATTTTGAGAAATTAACGTTCAAAAAAAGATATATATCTGTAACAGCGCTCCGCTTCGCGTAACGGAGGTTTGCGAAGCTGATTGGTCATTCTGTCACTGGGCTATAGTTGGGCTACATCTGGCTGATATTTGGGCTACATTTGTTTTTTTGTGTGTCTGGCGGCCATCTTTGGGCTACATTGGGCTACATTGGGCTTCATTGGGCTACATTGGGCTACATTTGGGCTCCAACATATATATAGGCCAATGTAGCCCAATATATATTTTTCAAAGTTAATTTTCGTAAAAACCACTGGAGCATATATCTTGAGACATAGCAAAGGCACATCGGGCTACCAGTCCCTACAATTTTGCCAAGTTTCGTGGAAATCCATTCAGCCGTTCGAGCTAAAAGTGAGTCCAACCGCCCTATGGAAATGAAGGAAATGAATGGGTAATTTGTAATTAGCAAATAGCTAATCGCAAACTAGGAATGGTAAAGAATCGCTATTTATTCCTTAAAGTTCGCTATTTAGGAAATGCAAAAAACTTTGATGATACATATGGCGGTTCATCTCTAACAAGATAAGAAGCATAGGGATACATTTATGATGACTGGCGCATCACCAGGGATGTGTTAGTCATTCTGTGCTGCTGTTCCGTCACCTATGGTGTGCTGCATTTACAATGCGGCGCATCATGGGGCAAAAACAGCACAGATGCGTGATGTATCTGTGCCGTAAAGGTGGCGCATTGCTGGAGTTGTATCGCAAGTGTGATGAAGCTCCAGCAAGGGTCGGGGGTGCCCCTGTCGCAGGGTTTCTGTTCTCACACAGAACTGTGGACAGAGGATTGGAACCTCGGCGAATTAGGGTGTCCCAAAACTCACGTTAGTAATCAAAAACTCCTTAGCAAGCTAGGTACAGTGTCACATTGGATATAACAAACTCTCAATGTTTAGACAATCCAGAATATGAACTTATAGTACCTCAGGATACGTGGAACTCATGAACAGTCGGTCGTTATATATTTCTTAGAAACCAGAACATGGAGTTAAGAAGAACACATGTGTATTTGAAATGTTTATTTACTAATGCCGTCTTCTCAGGCGTAGTATCTTAGATAATACAAGTACACATATTATCAGTAGCAAAATTACCAGCATAGTTACTAGTACATAAAAAGCGAATGGTGATAGTATGTTAACATGCTGTAAATGAATAAGAGTTAGCAACACTTATAAGCAGCCGCGGGCCGTGGAGGGAGTTACGGTGAGGCAGGGAGGCGGGGAGGGGGAGAAGCAGGGTGGAGAATACAAGTACACATATTATCAGTAGCAAAATTACCAGCATAGTTACTAGTACATAAAAAGCGAATGGTGACAGTATGTTAACATGCTGTAAATGAATAAGAGTTAGCAACACTTATAAGCAGCCGCGGGCCGTGGAGGGAGTTACGGTGGGGCAGGGAGGCGGGGAGGGGGAGGGGCAGGGTAGAGAGGGCTCCACCCTGCTTCTCCCCCTCCCCGCCTCCCTGCCTCACCGTAACTCCCTCCACGGCCCGCGGCTGCTTATATCTCACCCTCCCTAATACACATATTATATTATTTGCTAAGAAGGTCTCTTTGTGTTGGTTTAGGGCGTGCCCATACTTTAGTGTCTTAGATTTGAAGGAATCACATCAGCATACACCAGCTCTCTCTTCATGTGAACCGCATCAACTGTTGTGTATGTGTGTTCGGCAAAGCAATATAAAACCCGCCTCATGCCCAGAATTGGCAGAAGTTGCACTTATGTTATGAGTATGAAGTCGTGGAGATCAGACCTCATAACAATTCTGTATCGTGTTGTTCTTGAAACTTTAGCACTCGCTGTACAGATATAGTTTAACAAGCAAAGCAGATAGTAGAGCAATAACATATTATTCTCATGTAAACCACGATGAACTACTAGGTGGAAAGCTAAAGCAACAACTAAGTGTTGTGTGCAGAAGTTGCAAAAAAGGAAAAATGGCGTTTAAACCGGTAATGAGCCCATGCTAACTTAACACGGTGTAAAGATATCCAGGACCTAGATGACACCTCCCCATGATCCGGAAACGAACTGAATAAGATAATAGAAGTGCCATCTCATGAGAGCAGATTGCAAGTTTATATGTGGACGGTCCGCAAGGTAAAGCATTAAAAACTAGGAAAATTTAATGCTAAAGAAAAATAAAACAGCCAAGTACTTTATCGAGTCTTAAGCCAATAGGCAAGGTAAATAATAAAAACTTGACAAATAAGTCAATGAATTGTCAATGAAATGCTAGTACTCAGCATATCAAACATGAAAAAGGTCTATGACATAACTGTGTATGCAAAATAAGCTGCAACAGCCTCCAATAGGAAGTCACCGTCTTCATCCGAAAACAGTTCAGCCATCCAATTTAAAAGCGGAAAAGAACATACGTGCTCTCCCAGCACCGGATCCTCTATCACCATCAGAGGACAGCTCGGTGGGTTTTCAAGAAAGCTCTGTTCCAAGAAAGACTGTGCTGCCGCCAATAAATTCCAGGGACCAATTAGTCCATGCATCAATGCCACAGCGATAATCCTTTCGCCAGGACAAACCAACTCGTGAGTAATGATAGGAGTCATCAGCTGATTAAAGTCGACGTCAGGAGAAACCGGTCCGCAGAGACACAAATCAATGGCCCAATCGAAATCACAGGTCAGGCAGTGAAATACAGGCTGGACACAGGTGAAGTAGGAGAATCGAAAAGATAATCCATATGCCGTGCTTAATATCGCCAACGGCATTGTGCCATAATATTCTAGCATGCGATTGCGGAACAGTGTCAGCAGCTGCAGGGTGGGAGGTTGCATAGGAGGGACATCCATATTTAAAAATGTAAAAAAGCACAAGAGCGTCCGCTGGTAATGCAAGTAAAAATGCCAATCCACGAAGCAGAGTGGAGAAAATAGAATGAAAGAAAGCAGGGATGACTCCAAAGATTTTCTCAAATGAAGTCACGAGACCACTGGTAACAACTTTAAAAAAGTGCGCCAGGGCCTTTGTGGAGGATGCGTTAAAGATAGTCCGAACCATCTTGCTGAAATTGAAAGGCAAATCGGAATTGAAAAGGGTCTGCACCTCTGTACGGGTGTTCGCTATGTGAAGCACGAAAGTTTCACGGGCCGAACTCAAGGCCACCTCTCTCTGAGACAAAAGAGCTCTTATTCTTGCCATGCCGTTGAAATCTCTCCCAAGGTTGGTATTTGTGGCCAGATTGAAAACTCCCTATGTTCATGTGTGGGAGAAAATAGAACATTTCTGCAGCAAATAACCCGTTCACTTACTGTTACGATAAAAGGAATACTTTTAATTAACTCAGAACAATCTTCATTATTGAGCATCAAATAACTACCATTTTCCAACAACTTGAACGTGGGGATGATAGCAGGAACTGGCGTGCCTTGCAACACGCAAGCCATATTTGGTCGGTGTTTGTTGCATGAACCGTGTAACTGTATGTGCCTACACATTAGTGAATGATCTGGCGTCTCAGTGCATTCCTCTCCATTCAGATAAACTTCTTGATCATCTTTGAAACATCTGTATGTGTATGGAAGCGACCAGACCTCATGAAGAAAAGCACTACCTAAAGGTTCATAACGACCTATTGGTATATATTTCATACAATTTGAAAACTTATATAAAGCAAAAGGCAGCGTTATTAAACCGTGGATAAGGCACGTTGCCAAAAAACCCGCAATCCTCTGCTGATGATGTCACTGAGCATGTCATGAATGATGTAATATGTGACATCATCAGCAGTGGATTACGGGTAATAGTATCTCTAGTTTACTCCCCTATAGCTGTCTTTCTTTTAACATAAGTGTCTGTTTCCTTCCCTTATACTTACTGTTTTTGGTTCGCTTCCGGTTCGCGTACCGGCGAGCGAACTGGGAAGCGAACTAAGAGAAATAGAGGTTGGCACAGTTCCAAATATTGTACCAATTTTTTAATAACGGGGAGGTAGTTCTGAAAAGAACTTTTTTTTTATTGTTTTTGTTGTTTTATATTTTTTTTATTATTTTTCAGAACATTTTTTTACTTTTTTTGAATTTTTCTGAACAGTTTTATATTTTTGGGGGTTTTTCTTGGAGGGGGCAATGAAAACGATTCATTGTAAAGGGCTCAACAGGAGCAACAAAACAAAAAAAAAGTATTTATTATTTTGGGCGTTTCGTACAAACTTGCATATGATAGTCAATAGCTCTGTTGATCAGAGTGATGCTTCTTTCTCCGTAGCAAATGAATCCATCGCAAAATACGCAGATGTGTTTTACTTCACCAAATCTCATTTGTATATTTGGCACCATCTCCCTGCCCTCTGGTCCCGTTACTTCCGGTACAACAGATCTTCTGGCCATAATAGGGAGATTATCTAGGTCGTTCCGAAACTGTGCAGCACTGTAGTTGTTAGGATGCCACCTAGTCATATGGCGATGCATTGTGTAGTTTCCGAAACTGTATTTTTTCTAGGTTCCTCTGGACAGTCTATCTTGACATATAAGGCAAGTTACGTATCTTGCATTTACTTTTTTCTGACCTTTGGGAATTTAAAAAAATTGCCAAATGAAGTTTTCTTTCCGGTGAGACGTCCTGGGTTCCTCAGGCAAAAACTGCCTCTCTTCCTGCTCTTCCTCGTCTTCCTCTTCTTCCTCTTCTTGCTGAATTATAACTTGAGCAGGTGGTCCACTCTTCCTTGGATGTGGTGGAGGTGGTGGGGAAGCACCAGCTGAAGCTACTAAAGAAGCCATTGCTCAGTGATCACAAAGGGTCTTTCTCTCACAATGATGAAAGTCAGAGTGAGGAAAGAAGGAGGGATTTTCATCATTTGGGAAAAACAAGAGTTCTCAACCAATCAAAAGTGTTCATTTTAGATTATATGACCTAGTCTTACATCATTAGGAAACCAAAAGTGAAATGAACCAATGAAAAGTGTTATTACCAAGTCACATGACTTGCTGTGTTTACGTTAAGCGCTTTGCAGGGCCTCCCGGTTTGCTTCCAGAAACCTGCGCTTTGCGACTCGCTTCGCGTACCAGTTCGCTAACGTAGCACGTCATATGACGTATCACGCGACAACGTGAAACGTCATGCGGACGGGAGGCGTCATGATGTTGTTTTCTAACGCGGCACTTGCGGTAAAGAAACGTTTACCGGCTCGCGGTCTATTTCGCGGCATCAAGGTCAGCTAACGGGAAGCTTCCCGATTCGCGAAGCGGGAACGAAGAAAAAAAAATATTTTTAAAAAAAATTATTCATAAACATATAAAATATATTTTTGGATTTAAAGAAGAATACATTTTACAGCTACAGATATTAGCTGTTAAAAAACCAATGAAATTCACTGAAAAAACCATAGGTTATAGACCATATATAGTTAGGAATTAGCATTTACAAAACCTTGAAAATTCACTGAAAAAACCATAGGTTATAGACCATATATAGTTAGGAAATAGCATTTAGAAAACCTTATTTTACTCACACAAAACCATTGAAATTCCATATATAGTTAGTTGCACTAACTATATATCGCGCACCCGCAATCCACTGCTGATGATGTCACATATTACATCATTCATGACATGGTCAGTGACATCACTGATGACATCACTGATGACATCTCAAATGACATCACTGATGACATCACTGATGACATCTCAAATGACATCACTGATGACATCATGACACACCAATACCAGTTACTACATACGCACTCACTGATTCCTACGTCTACACACACATTCACTCATTCACCCATACAATAACTCATACATACAGTCACTTATTATTACAACACTATCATATGCACTCATACACCTATGCAGACAGTCACACACTGCCACTCATCCATGGAGTTACTCACACACCAAGTCAGTCCTGTAAAGAATCAATCACACTTCCATTTCTTCATCTATACAGTTAAACACAGAACACCATACTTCAGTGACATCACTGATGACATCACTAATGACATCTGAAATGACATCACTGATGACATCTCAAATGACATCACTGATGACATCATGACACACCAATACCAGTTACTACATACGCACTCACTGATTCGTACGTCTACACACACATTCACTCATTCACCCATACAATTACTCATACATACAGTCAGTTATTATTAGAACACTATCATATGCACTCATACACCTAGTCAGTCCTGTGAAGAATCAATCACACTTCGATTTCCTCATCTATAGTTAAACACAGAACACCATACTTTTCACACATATACTAACACATACTTACTCTCTTATACAATCACTGATACAAGTACACATTGATATGCACAGAGTCACACACCTCCCAGCCAGCCACACACACACTCAGTCTTCCATACATCCAGTCATTCTTCAATATGTAAAACGTATTTAAACTTTACAAAAACACACAGACACTAGATGATGTCATCAGTGCACCAGGCGCGACGGGGCTCCACCAGGGCCCGGGGAGGCTCTCCCCGGCCTGGCTAGGGTTCGGAAGGTGGGTCCGGGCCGGGGCTTGAGTTCCATCCGCCCGGGCCTGTGGTGTGTGAGCCCCCATCCTGCAAGCCATCAGAGGGTCTGGGCGCTGGGGACGGGGCTCCACCGGGGCCCGGGGAGGCTCTCCCTGGCCTGGCTAGGGTTCGGAAGCTGGGACCGGGCCTGGGACTTGAGCTCCGTCCGTGCGGCCCCGGGGTGCGTGAGCCCCCCGTCCTGCAATCCATCAGAGGGCCCGGGCGCTGGGGACGGGGCTCCACCGGGGCCCAGGGAGGCTTTCCCCGACCTGGCTAGGGTACGGAAGGTGACCGGGCCCGGGGCTTGAGTTCCGTCCGCCCAGGCCTGTGGTGCGTGAGCCCCCGTACTGCAAGCCATCAGAGGGTCCGGGCGCTGGGGACGGCGCTCCACTGTGGCCCGGGGAGGCTCTCCCCGGCCTGGCTAGGGTTCGGTAGCTGGGACCGGGCCCGGGGAGCAGGTGTGGCTGGCTTCATCCACTACGCTGTCAGAACGTAGTTTTCTGCCCACCCCTAGCGCCAATCAGGAAATGGTCACCTAGGGCGATCCAAATTAATGCCCTAACATTAGAATATAACCTACGAGCATTGAATGGTAGGACAATCTCTGACCCAAACGGGGCTATGACCTTTTTACAGACTTAGTGGCCCCTCGCGTATTGATTACATATTGCTCGATACCCGCCTATGGGGGTACCTAGGGGACATAGAGGTCAAACAATCAAAGGATAGCGACCACAATCCCATGTGCATGAATATTATATGGGGAAGCATTTGAAAAGTATCAAATCCCACATTGTTAACAACAAAAGAGGTAGTGCCATCTAATTGCAATCACAGACTAAAATGGCATAAGGTTGCATGTCAGGAGGATGTACTGACTAGTATTAGAGAGTCAGTTGAACTAAAGAGCATAGAACTCTCATCGCTCAACACCGCCCAGGGTAATGAGCAGGGTTTCCAATTGAGTGAATCTTACAGGAGTTTATTAACGAAATTGTGCTCTTTTTATTGCTAGGGAGGCCCCGGACGGGCTCCTGAAGCCAGCCGAAAAAGGAGAGGTTCCCCGGGTACCACGGAACCCCCGTCCCGGGCCTTTGGCAGTGCGGCAGGACAGGGGGACAGGGCCCTAGGCCCGAGCACCCGGCCCGGGGCCTGGCGGGCCCATGGACCAAGCCGGGGCTCCCAGGCCCAGAGGCGCAGGGGAAGCCTACCCCGGGCCCTCCGCACCCCGTCCCAGGCACCCTGCTTCCACGGCAGGACCCAGGACGGAGCCCCGGGTGGGGAGGCCACCCTCCCTGGGGCCCCTTAGGGGCCCCTGGACGGAGCTCCTGAACCCAGCCAAGCAAGGGGAGGCTCCCCGAGCACAACGGAACCCCGTCCTGAGCTTCGGCAGTATGGCAGGCCGGGGGACGGGGCCCGGAGCCGGGGCACCCGACCCGGGGCCCGGCTGGGCCCCTGGCCCCAGCCGGGAGCCCGGAGGCGCAGGGGACGCCTCCCCAGGCCCTCCCTGACCCCATCCAGGGCTTCCTGCCACGCTGCAGGCCCAGGGACGGACCCGGGGCTGGGGCGGCATCCTGGCCCGTCCAGCTGCCGGCTGAGGACCGCTAGCCCGAGAGGGGTTCCAGAGTACCTTGTCCCTAGTAATCCGGAGGAAGGCTACCCCTCTTTCTGGGAACAAGTGCGCACCGCGAAGCTCAGGGGACACTAGGCGCGAATGTGCCTGACCTCCTGGAGCCCTCGCTGGGATCCGGGAGGCGAATGGTACCTCATCGGGACTTTCAGGGAAGTCCGGCCATCTGGTCGTCTCATAGGAAAGCATTGCAGGCGACCAGATGGCCGAGGCGATCTGGACGACCAGATGGCCGGGCACGAAAGTGAAGCCGCCCTGACTCTCCGGACCCCATCCCGGGCACCGTCCTGGGCACCCTGCCACACGGCTGGACCCAGGACGGAGCCCCGGGTGGTGAGGCCACCCTCCCCAGGGCCCTCAGGGACGACCAGATGGCCGGACTTCCCTGAAAGTCCCGATGAGGTACCATTCGCCTCCCAGATCCCAGCCAGGGCTCCAGGAGGTCGGGCACATTCGCGCCTAGGGTCCCCTGAGCCTCGCAGTGCGCACTTATTCCCAGAAAGAGCGGTAGCCTTCCTCCGGATTACTAGGCACAAGGTACTCTGGGACCCCTCTCGCCCTAGCGGTCCTCAGCCAGCAGCTGGACGGGCCAGGATGCCCCCCTAGCCCTGGGTCCGTCCCTGGGTCTGCCGCGTGGCAGGATAGGGTCCGGGAGGGCCCGGGCCTGGGGTCCCCGTCCCAACCGGCCTGCCGCACTGCCCGTGATGGCAGGGGTTCCGTTGTGCCCGGGGAGCCTGGCTGGGTTCAGGAGCTCTGGACGGGGAACTGTCTTGGGTCCTGCCGCGTGACAGGGGGCCTGTGACGGGGTCCGAAGTCCCGGGAAGGCTTCTCCTGCACCTCGGGGCCTGGGAACCCCGGTGGGGTCCAGGGGCCCCGCCTGGCCCCAGGTGGGGTGCTCCGGCCCAGGGCCCTGTCCTCCGGACTAGGGCCCTGTCCCCTAGCCTGCCGCACTGCCATAGGCCCGGGGCGGGGTTTTGTGGTGCCCGGGGAACCTCCCCGTGCTTGGCTGCCTTCAGGAGCTCCGTCCGGGGCCCCTGAGGGCCCCTGGGAGGGTGGCCTCCCCAGCCAGGGTCCGTCCTGGGTCCTGCCGCATGGAAGGGTGCCTGGGACAGGGTCCGGAGGGCCCGGGGTAGGCTTCCCCTGCGCCTCCAGGCCTGGGAGCCCTGGCTGTGTCCAGGGGCCCTGCCGGGCCCCAGGTTGCATGCTCGCGCCCAGGGCCCTGTTCCCCCGGCCTGCCGCACTGCCAAAGGCCCGGGACAGGGGTTCCGTGGTGCCCGGGGAGCCTCCCCTTGCTCGGCTGGCTTCAGGAGCCCCGTCCGGGGACCCTGAGGGCCCCGGGGAGGGTGGCCTCCCCACCTGGGGCTCCGTCCTGGGTCCTGCCGTGCGGAAGTGTACCCAGGACGGGGTCAGGAGGGTCAAGGCTGCTTCCCTTTCGTGCCCGGCCATCTGGTCGCCCAGATCCCCTCGGCCATCTGGTTGCCCGGATCCCATCGGCCATCTGGTCGTCCGCAATGCTTTCCTATGGGGCGACCAGATGGCCGCACTTCCCTGGAAGTCCCGATGAGGTGCCATTCGCCTCCCGGATCCCTACGAGGGCTCCAGGAGGTCGGGTACTTTCGCGCCTTGGGTCCCCTGAGCCTCGCGGTGAGCATTTGTTCCCAGAAAGAGGGGTAGCCTTCCTCCGGATTACTAGGTACAAGGTACTCTGGGACCCCTCACGGCCTAGCAGTCCTCAGCCGGCAGCAGGCTGGGCCAGGATGCCGCCCCAGCCCTGGATCCGTCCCTGGGCCTGCCGCGTGGCAGGAAGCCCTGGATGGGGTCCGGGAGGGCCCGGAGAGGCGTCCCCTGCGCCTCCGCGTTCCCAGCTGGGGCCAGGGGCCCGTCCGGGCCCTGGGTCAGGTGCTCCAGCTCTGGGCCCCGTCCCCCAGCCTGCCGCACTGCCAAAGGCCCAGGATGAGGTTACGTGGTGCCCGGGGAGCCTCCCATTACTCAGCTGGGTTCAGAGGCTCCGTTCAGGGCCCCTGAGGGGCTCCGGGGAGGGCAGCCTCCCCACCCGGGGCTCCGTCCTGGGTCCTGTCGCGTGGCAGAGTGCCTGGGACGGGGTCTGGAGGGCATGGGGTAGGCTTCCCCTGCGCCTCCAGGCCTGGGAGCCCCGGCTGGATCCAGGGGCCCTGCCGGGCATCGGGTCGGGTGCTCGGGGTCAGGGCCCTGTCCCCCCAGCCTGCTGCACTGCCAAAGGCCCGGGACAGGGGTTCCGTGGTGCCCGGGGAGCCTCTCCTTGCTCGGCTGGCTTCAGGAGCCCCGTCCAGGTCCCCTGAGGGCCCCAGGGAGGCTGGCCTCCCCAACCGGGGCTCCGTCCTGGGTCCAGCCGTGTGGCAGGGTACCTGGGACGGTGCCCGGGACCGGGTCCGGAGGGTCCAGGCAGCTTCCCTTTCGTGCCCGGCCGTGCCGCACAGATCGCCCCGGCCATCTGGTCGCCCGCAATTGATTGATTGATTGTGGGTTTCTAAAGTGTTAGAATCGACTTCCGAAAGAGTATTTCTGCGATGTAGACCGCTGGGGAACCCGTCCTGGCTTTCCCTGTGAGATGGTCCCTACTGGGTATCTCCAAAGTGAAATCAGGCATCCCCGGCGTATGTGGGGGGCCGTTGTGGAGATGAGGCAAGCTAATGCCCAGAGTTGCCGAGTGTGATCCCTAGTTAGAGTAGGCACCGAGGCGAGAATTATCGAGTCCGTTGACCCTGGTCCAAGACCCTGCAGCGTCGGGAATTGAACCCTGGTCCTGGGCCGTCCTCCGCTCCCGGGTCTGCCGCCTCTAACCAGTGAGCCACACCACTCCTCCACAATGCTTTCCTATGGGGCGACCAGATTGCCGGACTTCCCTGGAAGTCCCGATGAGGTGCCATTTGCCTCCGGGATCCCAGCCAGGGCTCCAGGAGGTCGGGCACATTCGTGCCTAGGGTCCCCTGAGCCTCGCAGTGCGCACTTGTTCCGATAAAGAGGGGTAGCCTTCCTCCGGATTACTACGGACAAGGTACTCTGGGACCCCTCTCGGCCTAGCGGTCCTCAGCCGGCAGCTGGACGGGCCAGGATGCCGCCCCAGCCCCGGGTCCGTCCCTGGGTCTGCCGCGTGGCAGGATGCCCTGGATAGGGTCCGGGAGGGCCCTGGCCTGGGGTCCCCATCCCCCCCGGCCTGCTGCACTGCCCGGGACGGCGGAGGTTCCGTTGTGCCTGGGGAGCCTGGCTGGGATCAGGAGTTCCGTCTGGGGCTCCGTCCTGGGTCCTGCTGCGTGGCAGGGTGCCGTAACGGGGTCCGGAGGGCCCGGGGAGGCTTCTCCTGCGCCTCGGTGCTTGGGAACCTTGGTGGGGTCCAGGGGCCCTGCTGGGCCCCGGGTTGGGTGTTTCGGCCCAGGGCCCTGTCCCCCGGCCTAGGGCCCTGTCCCCCGGCCTGCCACACTGCCAAAGGCCCGGGACGGGGTTCTGTGGTGCCCGGGGAGCCTCCCCGTGCTTGGCTGGGTTCAGAAGCTCCGTCCGGGGCCCCTGAGGGCCCCGGGGAGGGCGGCCTCCCCACCCAGGGCTCCGTCCTGGGTCCTACCGCGTGGCAGGGTGCCTGGGACGGGGTCTGGAGGGCCCGGGGTAGGCCATCTGGTTGCCCGGATCCCATCGGCCATCTGGTCGCCCGCATTGCTTTCCTATGGGGCGACCAGATGGCCGGACTTCCCTGGAAGTCCAGATGAGGTGCCATTTGCCTCCCGGATCCCAGCGATGGCTCCAGGAGGTCAGGTACTTTCGCACCTTGGGTCCCTTGAGCCTCGCGGTGCGCACTTGTTCCCAGAAAGAGGGGTTGCCTTCCTCCGGATTACTAGGGACAAGGTACTCTGAGACCCCTCACGGCCTAGCAGTCCTCGGCCGGCAGCTGGCTGGGCCAGGATGCCGCCCCAGCCCCGGGTCCGTCCCTGGGCCTGCCTCGTGGCTGAAAGCCCAGGATGGGGTCCGGAGGGCCCGGGGAGGCGTCCCCTGTGCCGGGCCCTGGGTCGGGTGCCCCAGCTCTGGGCCCCGTCCCCCAGCCTGTCACACTGCCAAAGGCCCGGGACGGGTTTCCGTGGTGCCCGGGGAGCCTCCCCTTGCTCGGCTGGGTTCATAAGCTCCGTCCAGGGCCCCTGATGGGCCCCGGGGAGGGCGGCCTCCCCATCCAGGGCTCCGTCCTGGGTCCTACCGCGTGGCAGGGTGCCTGGGACGGGGTCTGGAGGGCCCGGGGTAGGCTTGCCCTGCGCATCCAGGCCTGGGAGCCCCGGCTGGATCCAGGGGCCCCGCCGGGCCCTGGTCGGGTTCTCGGGGTCAGGGCCCTGTCCCCCCAGCCTGCCGCACTGCCAAAGGCCCAGGACGGGAGTTCTGTGGTGCCCGGGGAGCCTCTCCTTGCTCAGCTGTCTTCAGGAGCCCCATCCGGGGCCCCTGAGGGCCCCGGGGAGGGTGGCCTCCCCACCCGGGGCTCCGTCCTGGGTCCAGCTGTGTGGCAGGGTGCCCGGGACGGTGCCCGGGACGGGGTCCGGAGGGTCCAGGCGGCTTCCCTTTCCCTTTCCCTTTCCCTTGTTAGAAAGGTCAGATCTGATGCTTTCATTTGATCTGTCTACCTTTGGTATTATCTGAAGTTTTTTTTTTCCTAGCTGTCAGCCAAGGGAAAAACCTGAGATCGTACCTGATTTTGAGAACCTTAGGCTGGGTGGAAGAACTGACTTTGCCCCCTTAAACACAAAAACTTCAAAAAGTCACCCCTGGAGGCCAGAAAGGGGTCTTAGACACTCTTGGTATGTCATCTGAGGTATACTATGGGGTCCTTGGGTCCAGAACTAGAAATGTGATGTGACTCTGAGCTCTATGGCTTATAATGGGAAAAATGAGTTTGACACCAAACACCTCGAAATGTCACAAATAGGAGTCCGACATATGCCTGGAGGCTGGAAATGAGCCCTAGGCACTCTTGTTACATCACCTGAGATATATAATGGGGTCCTGGTGGATACAGGGACCTGAAAACAGTCATGAGGGTTGATACTGAAAATTAGCAAAACTCGCTAATAGTGAGCACTTTTAGCGAGTTTTGCTAATTTGTCAAATAGCTCAGGCTGGATATCACAGACACCATTTGAGTGCACAGGATATAAAAACACTTGTTAGAAAGGTCAGTTCTGATGCTTTGATTTGATCTATCTACCTTTGCTATTATCTGTACTTTTTTTTCAGCTTCCAGCCAAGGGGATAACCTGATATTGTACCCGATATTGAGCACCTTGGAATGGGTGGAAGAAGTGACTTTGCCCCCTTAAACACAAAAACTTCAAAACGTCACCCCTGGAGGCCAGAAATGAGCCCTAGCCACTCGTGTTATATCACCTCAGATATATAATGGGGTCCTGATGGCTACAGGGACCTGAAAACAGTCATGAGGGTTGATACTGAAAATTAGCAAAAATTGTCAAAAAATGTTTTTTTGACAAGATTTGCTAATATGTCAAATAGCTCAGACTGGATATCAGAGACACCGTTTGAGTGTTCAAGACATAAATACACTTGTTAGAAAGGTCAGATCTGATGCTTTCATTTGATCTGTCTACCTTTGATATTATCTGAAGTTTTTTTTCCAGCTTCCAGCGAAGGGAAAAACCTCTGTTCGTACCCGATTTTGAGCACCTTGGGCTGTGTGAAGAAGTGACTTTGCCCCCTTAAACCCAAAAACTTCAAAAAGTCACCCCTGGAGGCCAGAAAAGGGTCTTAGACACTCTTGGTATGTCATCTGAGGTATACTATGGGGTCCGTGGGTCCAGAACTAGAAATGTGATGTGACTCTGTGCTGTATGGCTTATAATGGTAGAAAATTAGTTTGACACCAAACACCTCGAAATGTCACAAATAGGATTCCGACATGTGCCTGGAGGCTGGATAGCCACTCTTGCTATATTACCTGAGATATTTAATGGGGTCCTTGTGGCTACAGGGACCTGAAAACAGTCATGAGGGTTGATACTGAAAATTAGCAAAACTCGCTAATAGTGAGCACTTCTAACGAGTTTTGCTAATTTTTCAAATAGCTCAGGCTGGATATCAGAGACACTGTTTGACTGTTTGAGTGTACAAGACATAAATACACTTTATGTAAAGGTCAGATCTGATGCTTTCATGTGATCTATATACCTTTGATATTATCTGAAGTTTTTTTTTCAGCTTCCAGCCAAGAGAAAGACATGATATTGTACCCGATTTTGAGCACCTTAGGCTGGGTGGAAGAAGTGACTTTGCCCCCTTAGACCCAGAAACTTCAAAAAGTCACCCCTGGAGGCCAGAAATGGCCCATAGACACTCCTGCCATGAAATCTGAGGTATACTAGGGGGCCTGCGGTCAATACCTAGAAATATGACCTGACTCTGAGGACTTAGAATGGAAAAATAAGTTTGACCCCAAACACCTCGAAATGTTACAAATATGAGTCAAAGGTGTGCCTAGGGGCTAGAAATGGACCCTAGCCACTCTTGCTATGTCACCTGAGATATACTATCAGGTCCTGGAGTCCACTGGAACCCGCAAACAGTCATGAGTGTTGATCAGACCAAGACCAATCCGGGCTCGCCTGGCCGCTTTGGTGACTCTAGATAACCTTGGGCCAATCACACGTCCCCGTGACGGCGACGATACATTCGGATGGCTGCCCTATCAACTTTCGATGGTACTTTCTGTGCCTACCATGGTGACCACGGGTAACGGGAAATCAGGGTTCGATTCCGGTGAGGGAGCCTGAGAAACGGCTTCCACTTTCAAGGAAGGCAGCAGGCGCGCAAATTACCCACTTCCGACTCTGGGAGGTAGTGATGAAAAATAACACTACAGGACTCTTTCGAGGCCCTGTAATTGGAATGAGTACACTTTAAATCTTTTAACGAGAATCCACGGCTTTGAGAGACACAGGTGCAAGTGTCAAAATGGTGACAAAAGATTTTGTGGCCCCTGAACAAATCATACTTGGTGAGATTTACCAAGTGATCGATGCAAGCAATTTCAGATAGAGACATAATTTAAACAGCACATTGTTCCTAGTCTTGTGCTACTTACCCATGTGAAATATCATGTATGTGTCATATTGGAAAGTAGTCAAAATGTGGAGTTGAATGTATGATGTTTTTAAATTACGTCACATGTTCGAAAAAAAATGCCTTACATTTTGTTCCATAATTCTTAAACTATACAATCTGGATCCATAACTCAAAGTGCAGCATAATGCTAACATCATGCGACAGTCATGTTTTCATTTTCATGCCTGTGCCATGCTTAGAAGGGGTGAGAATCTTTCAGTGATTAAATACATGTTTTTAAAAATTGGCCTCCAGTTTTTGCAAAATGTGTCACGTTTATTGTGTCATCAGTCAAGATCCATACTAGATAGAGCTTGATTTCCAACTGTAACACATTCTATAGCATGGCCTACTACAGTGTGCCATTTTAAATGCATGTGACTCACACACAAGGTACATACAATGCAATTTGAATCCATACGAGGTGATTTTCAATTTGCGGTCATCTGGTCGCCCCATTGAATTTGATAGGATATACTACAGAGTATCTGGTGCACTATAATTCTTGAAGCGTATGAGGTACTGACTTAATTTAAATGGCAGTATGTAGCTAAGACATGTACACTTTATAGTGGCAACTCTGATGTTTGTAGCTTATAAGGACAAGGTACAAATCAAGTGTAAGCTTCAGGTAGGTTTTTCTTTTTCACTTTCATGTATGTTGAAGAACACTTTATGCTTTTGGCTATAATTCACAATATATAAATGATAGAGACATAATGTAAACAACACTGTGTTCCTAGTCTTGTGCTACTTACCCATGTGAATTATCATGTATGTGGAATATTGGAAAGTGGTCAAAATGTGAAGTTGAATGTATGATGTTTTTTAATTACATCACATGTTCGAAAAAGTATGCCTGTACATTTTGTCCCATAATTCTAAAACCATACAATATGGATCCATAATTCAGAGTGCAGCATAAATCTACCATCATGCCACTGTCCTGTGTCCATTTGCATGCCTGTGCTATGCTTACAAGAGGTGAGAATCTTTCAGTGATTAAGTGCATGTTTTAAACAAAATTGTCTCCAGTTTTTGTAAAATGTATCGGGTATATTATGTCATCAGTCATGATCCATACTAGATAGAGCTTGATTTCCAACTGCAACACATTCTATAGCATAGCCTGCTACAGTGTGCCATTTTAAATGCATGTGACTCACACACAAGGTACATACAATGCAACTTGAATCCAAACGAGACGATTTTCAATTTGCGGCCATCTGGTCGCCCCATTGAAACGGATAGGATATACTACAGAGTATGATGTGCACTATAATTCTTGAAGTGTATGAGGTACTGACTTAATTTAAATTGCAGTATGTAGCTAGGACATTTACAAAATATAGTGGCAACTCTGATGTTTGTGGCTTATAGGGACAAGGAACAAATCAAGTGTAACCTTCAGGTAGGTTTTTCGTTTTCACTTTCATGTATGTTGAAGAACACTTTATGCTTTCTGCTATAATTCACAATCTATATATGATAGAGACATAATTGAAACAGCACATTGTTCCTAGTTGTGTTCTACTTACCCTTGTGAAGTATCATGTATGTGGCATATTGGAAACTAGTCAAAATGTGAAGTAGAATGTATGATGTTTTTCAATTGTGTCACATGTTCGAAAAAGTATGCCTTACATTTTGTCCCATAATTGAAAACCATACAATCAGGATTCGTAATTAATTCGAAGTGCAGCATAAAGCTACCATCATGCCACTGTCCTGTGTTCATTTTCATGACTGTGCCATGCTTAGAAGTGGTGAGAATCATTCAGTGATTAAATGCATGTTTTTAAAAATTTCCCTCCAGTTTTTGCAAAATGTGTCACGTATATTGTGTCATCGGTCATGATCCATACTAGATAGAGCTTGATTTCCAACTGAAACACATTCTATAGCACAGTCTACTACAGTGTGCCATGTTAAATGCATGTGGCTCACACACAAGGTACATAAAATGCAATTTGAATCCATATGAGGCGATTTTCAATTTGCGGCCATCTGGTTGCCCCATTGAAATGGATAGGATATACTACATGGTATATGGTGCACTATAATTCTTGAAGCGTATGAGGTACTGACTTAATTTAAATTGCAACACGTAGCTAAGACATGTACACTTTATAGTGCCAACTCTGATGTTTGTGGCTTATAGGGACAAGGTACAAATCAAGTGTAAGCTTCAGGTAGGTTTTTCTTTTTCACTTTCATGTATGTTGAAAAACACTTTATGCTTTTGGCTATAATTCACAATCTATAAAGGATAGAAACATAATTTAAACAACACCGTGTTCCTCGTCTTGTGCTACTTACCCATTTGAATTATCATGTATGTGGCATATTGGAAAGTTGTCAAAATGTGAAGTTGAATGTACAATGATTTTCAATTGTGTCACATGTTCGAAAAAGTATGCCTTACATTATGTCCCATAATTCTAAAACCATACAATCTGTATCCATAATTCCAAGTGCAGCATAAAGCTACCATCATGCCACTGTCCTGTGTCACTTCTCATGCATGTGGCATGTTCAGAAGTAGTAGTAATCATTCCCTGATTCCATTCAAATTTTTAGAATGCTGCCTCGAGTTTTGGGAAAATGTGTCACATATATTGTGTCATAATTCATGATCCACACTAGATAGAGCTTAATTTGCATCTGCAACACATTCTATAGCATAGCCTACTACAATATGATAATTTAAAGGCATGTGGTCTACACAGAAGGCACACAAAATGGAAGTTGAATACATATGAGGCGATTTTCAATTTCCGGCCATCTGGTCGCCCAATTACAATAGATAGGATATAATACATAGCAGAATGTGCCCTATAATTCTTGAAGCATATACGTTAAAGACTTAATTCCAATTGCAGATTGTAGCTAAGATATGTACGCAGTATCGTACCAATACTTATGCATGTGGCCCACATAGAAAGTACATGAAATGGAAGTTGGATCCATATGAGGCGATTTTCGATTTCCGGCCATCTGGTCACCCAATTCCCAAAGATTATTGTTAATAATTTAGTGTGTTTTTATGCTATTTATCTAATAATGGATGAAACAGTTTCTTAACATGTGCATAATGAGATAGTAAATAGAAAATAATGAAAATGTATTGGTAAAGCGTATTTTGGTAGACTTTAAAAATCCCCATTGAAATACACATGCATCACCAATGCTGCAGTGAAAATAACACATAGAGATGTTTTTTCTTTTGTTTATGAAGCCTAATGTGAAGGCAAGTCACACCTATGTTTTACTTTGAAAAATTCTCTTTCCTAAAATGTATGGCTTTACCTTGTTTTTTTAAAATAGCTAACAAAACAATTGCGAAAGTCGCTTATAAAATAGTGAGTGTAAATGCTATTTTGTTTTTTTTTAAGCTTGAGGTTTATTTTAATATGAGTCTTAATTTGATGTATCACTTGCCCAAGTAAACAATTCCCAAAGTCTATTTTTTCCATTTTTCCCAAGCTCAATGATAAAAACTTGCATCACCAATGATGCAAAAAGTCAAGTCCGAATATTCAAACAGCAATAAAAAATTAAGAGAAACAGATATTTGAAAAATTCCTTTTGTTTATGTGGCCTTATGTCCAAAGGCTCCCAACAAGAGCATTTTTTTGAAAATCGGGCGATTTAAAAAAAATCTGCGAACTTTTTTTTTCTCTAAAAAAAGTTTTAAAAACTGCATTTTAGTGTAAAAAAGTGACCGTACAATATTTTTTCACCAAATAAAGTTATTTTTGACTCAGAATACACGTAGGCTTTAGGTCAATATGTTTTGGTTTGGGGGAGGGCGCCCAGGGGAAAAAACACCTTTGGGGAAAATGCATCACTGGTGCTGCTCGCTAGAAAAAATGGTACCCCAATATTTTTTTCTGAAAAAGGGGGGTGCATATGAAAGAGGGCGTCAAAATATTATGGACCTTAAATCATTCCATCATCATTCCTGGGATGATTTAATGTCCTGGTTCCATAGCTGTATGGTTGATACTACAATCTACAGTCGGGTGATATTTTCCTGATCAGCTGGTACGAGTGGACATGGCTGGTTGAGGTTCCCTATATAAAGATGTCCAACACTGGTGCGGTGACCGAATGGTGAACCCTGATGAATCTGCCATAAAATCTATTGTGCAGTGAAACATGTCGGTTACAGGTAGTGGTATGCGACAGTAAGCTACCATCCTTTTTAATTCACCAGCACACACTAGAGTTAGTAATAAAGTTGTACAATTGGTGTGTCTGTTGATTTTACTCTCATTTCTCTGTGTTTGTCACAGCAGGGAGCTATCCATTTAGCTTCTTGTTCAGCACCTATCTGTTTGCACAATTTGTTTTGGACACATTTCTTTTCGGAAAAGGAATGGCAACCGATGATGAGAAAGGGGCATAGAATTGGTAACATCTGCCAAGTTCCCCGAGGTTTGTTCGCCCATGAGGTGCCTTCCTTTCCACCACACAATTTTTATTATTTATCGTTCAAGTGTAGGTGGATGGACTGTCTCAGTAGGGCAGACATCACTGGATATGTCGAGTTGAACTCTGCCCAGAAACTCGTGCTTGCAGTTACAAACAGTGTTTTGTTGTGGACAGTGAGGCATTAGAGAACACACACCTAACTATCAATTAAGAAGGGTGTCGCTCTGGAATTTAAATAGTACATTTTCCAGGCAAATTGCGTTCTTATGTCTACTAGACGATTGCCCTAAGGACCTCCCAGACATCCCCTTGCAGGCAGGTGGAGTCAGTGACTGCACCTGCCTGCAAGAGGATCTCTAGTCCCCCTTCTAAGTGCAGGTGGGTTGCCGCCCGCACAGTGAAATATAAAGTGGCTGTTTCAAAGCCACCCAGTATTTCACTTAAACGCTCTGCCACCCAGAGCAGCACAAGTTTGCGGTTGCCCTGGGGGCATCACATTCTATGTTATAGGGCACAATTTCTCTGTGTGCAACCGGCGTACCTGTTTTAAGGTGTGCCAGGTGCAAAAAGGGAAAGTGCACCCTAATACATAAAATGCCCCTGGGGCGCTGAGTTTACAAAGCAAGTTTGTTGTGGAGGAAGCAGCGTTATTCTCTACAGGCCAGCAGTTTGCCGGAAATGCATATGAATGTTTGCCTGTTGAGCAGCACAATATGTCAGTTGTATCACTGTTAATTTTTTGTGGGTTAGGGCCAAGCCAGGTGGAGATGTCTCACCTCCATTTGTAGATGCTTTCAAGTGAAGATGACATTGTGAGAAGTTGGCCTGGTATATGATGTTCACTATCCTAGTGAGCACCTTGCACCAGTCCAAACAACCCTTATGGTGATGGTTGTAAAGTCAACCTTATAGACCAGCTATCCTAGGGTAGCATGGACAAAAGCAGTCTTAGGCTAAACTCAAGAGGTCATGTGAAGCCAGCTGTTTTACCATATGCAAACCTTTTAATACCAAATGAAAGGACACCACACAGGTTATATATTCAAAATGTATATATATGTAGTTATTACGCAATAAATCCCTTTAACTCTTTATGAGCACAGGAGCACAAGCGTATAACAAGAAACTTAATATAGCATACAAAAGTTGCACAAATATGGATAGGCCCTGGTGGCCCTTAAAACCATATACTAAAATAGTGGTATAAGAACCACGTCACGAACAATGGTATGGCCTAGGGCCTTGGGAATCGCTGGGGCTACACTGGACTAACAGAAGTTAGGACGTAGGAGGCCTACAGGATGCGGGTGCAGTGTCTAAATGCACACGCGTGCACCAATAGAAGTCAATGGGTGCGTAAAGTTAGAAAGTTGCAGATTTGGAAGTCTTCCGACTGAACTAGAACTTAACCACTTAAAACTAGGACACTAGGGATGTAAATCTCTACAGGAGCACCGCAGTACTTGCGTTGCCTAACCCACAGGAAACGGGTGCATAGGTGTCAAAGTGTGTCGGGTTTCGTCGTGGAGTTCTATGGAGCCTTGGAGAAAAGATGCTGCAGGCGACCAGGAGAAAAGAGTCCGGCTGGATCCAAGGGTGGATCGAAGATGTAGAGTACCTGAAAGCAGAGGGGACAGAGTCTGGGTCACTAGCCAGTGACCAGGAAGGAACCAGGAAGGAACCAGGCGATGTTGGGTTGCGATAAGGTGATGTTGTGAAGCTTGTCTCCGCTGCCACATGGACCAGGAGGTGTCGACGACAACCAGGAGGTGGACACAGGGTGTCCCACAAAGGCTCTCGCTGTCGGCGGTATTGGTTCTCGATTCGAAGTCAACGGGCCATGGCAAATGCAACCCATGCAGGAATCAAAGATGGCTTCTGGATCAGACCAGTAAGGTCTGATGGACTGCTCCTTTTCAGGGGAGCAAGGGCCAGTCTGGAGCAACCACACCAGCATTGAAAATTCAAAGGTTCATTGTCGCAGAGGCCACTAGCCAACGGGCAAGTGACCGGACAGATGCGTCAAGCAGGAAAATGCAAAAGGGCCCCACGCAGTACTCGGTGAGTGTGGAGAGGTGATCTTTGGTGCAAAAGCTGCTTGGGGCTGGGGCTTCTCAATTCCCAAAGCACACCTTTGAGCATGCCTCGGAAGCTGCACAGGAAGCACTTGGCTGGCTTTACAAGATAGCCGGTCCCACGTCTCAAGTCACCTCCACGGGTCTCAGCTTTGCTGTGGCTGTGGATAGGGCTGTTGGATGTCTGGAAATCTGGTTCTTGTTGGTCTCTGTTGTTCGAGCTTCGGCAGGAGCAACAACAAAGCAAACCTTTGAGTGCTTGATGGTGCCTGCTTGCACAGGGTGGTCACTCCTTGACCACAAGGGAGATTCTTCAGTCCTCTACGTCGAGTAGGATGTCTAAGGGTTCAGAGTTCTGTTTCAAAGTTTCAGTCAGGATTATCTAAAGTCTATGGACACAGCTCCTACCTTTATTCCAAATCAAGGGGCTGGATTACCTGCTAGGTCCCTCCTATCGGTGGGACCCAGGAAGGGGGTGGTTACACCCCTTTCCCTTTGTCCAGTTTCGCGCCAGAGCTGGGCCTGGAGTGCCCCAGTTGGGCTATGCATGGGACACCTTATGTGCCCCAGGCAGTGTCTAGTTTCATTCAGCCCTCCCTGCCCCAATCCACTATCTCCTGTCTGGGGTGGTGCTAGCACCTCCCTGTGACAGGAAACCTTTTGTCCAGGCCTCCCCTGCCGGAGTTTCGGTAAGCAGCAGGAGGCCAGACTTGTGTCTGTGGCAACAGCATCCATTTTGTGATGCTGAGCCTCTGGTTAACTTTAACGGGGATTAAGGTTAGTAACATGTCTTCTCCCTCTAGAAGGGTGGAATGCTACTCCCGTCGCCAGAACTGGCGAGGGGGTAGTATTCCAAAGCGTATGACACCTTACACGACATGTTTTGATAAAGCCAAACCAAAGATAGCATCTAACCACGAGGATTATAATGCACTTAAGAGTATATGGTATGGCAGTATCCTAGAACAGCTATAAGGACATGGTTCCGAAAGCTGCAGACAGGCTCAGCTCATGCTAGAGCACCATCTCACATAAAACCAAGCACTCTGCCTCCAGGATTGTTAAGGCCTGCCATAGGAGTGACTTATAGGTGCATATGTGTCCAGATATAGGTTTAGACATAGGTATACTATATCTAAGCAAGGGGTGATTACACGACCTTGCCCCAGCTGAGTGATCAGCCAGTTGTGTCAGTTTGGATGGCCCGCCAGGGGTGGCAAAAGATATGCTGCAGCCCCTGGTAGGCCTTGGATGCACCTATGCCCTGGGTACCTATAGTACTCTGTACAGAGGCTCATAAGGTGACCCAATCCCAGTTGGTGATGTACCTAAAGTACTTGGTTGTGAATTTTGAGAGAGAACAGCAGGGCTGTGGGTCTGATTAGCAGGCTCACAGCCACATTAAGTCGAAAACCAGTGAAGCAAAAAGCAAAAAAATGGGGTGACCATAGGATAGCAGACCCTACTCTCCTACATAACCCCCCCACCCCCCCAAACACAGGGGCATTACATTTAACCTTGACCAGATAAGTCTTCATGTTCTAAGTGGAAATACCTGGAGAGACCATCTGCATTGCCATG
The DNA here is from genome assembly GCF_964261635.1 of Lissotriton helveticus. Classification (NCBI taxonomy): domain Eukaryota; kingdom Metazoa; phylum Chordata; class Amphibia; order Caudata; family Salamandridae; genus Lissotriton; species Lissotriton helveticus. Next base: position 1,497,897,391 of record NC_136063.1, on the reverse strand, counting down.
GTGAGTCCCTGGTCTGTGCTCCACTGTAAAGTCCATCCCCTGTAGGGAAATGGACAACCTGAGCAGTTTGGGATTTTCACCCTTCATCTGATTTAGCCACAAGAGGGGCTGAATCTTGAAGTGAGTGCCAAACAAGTATGGTCTCAACTTCTTCAGGGCCCAAACCACAGAAAAGGCCTCCCTCTCAAAAGCTGACCAACGTTTCTCTCTAGGGGTCAGCCTTCTGCTAATGAAAGCAAATGGCTGGTCTTGACCATCTACATTAAGTTGTGAAATTCCAGCTCCCACTCCAAACTCAGAAGCATCTGCTTGGACAATGAACTCTTTGGAGTAGTCAGGACTCTTTAAGATAGGTGCAGAGCACATGGCCTTCTTCAGTTCATCAAATGCATTTTGACAGCTAACTGTCCACTGAACCTTTTTTGGCATCTTCTTGGATGTCAGATCATTGAGTGGTGTCACAATGGACCCATAATTCTTGACAAATTTTCGGCAGTACCCAGACAGGCCCAAGAAAGCTCTGACCTGTGTCTGGGTGGTTGGAGGAGCCCAGTACTGTATGGTCTGGATCTTACTCTCCAGTGGTTGAACCTGACCCCCACCTACAAGGTGGCCCATGTACACAACCTTACTCTGCCCTATCTGGCACTTTGTGGCCTTGATAGTTAGGCCTGCCTTTTGCAGGGCCTCTGAAACCTTCTTCAGGTGGATCAGGTGATCCTCCCAGGTGGAGCTGAAGACAGCAACATCATCAAGATAAGCTGCGCAAAAGTCATCCAACCCAGAAAGGACTTGGTTCACCAACCTTTGGAAAGTGGCAGGTGCATTCTTCAAACCAAAGGGCATTACCACAAATTGATAATGACCTCCAGGGGTTGAGAAAGCTGTTTTGGCCTTGGACTCCTCAGCTAACCTGATTTGCCAATAGCCTGCTGTCAAATCAAATGTGCTCAGAAATTTGGCAGAAGCCAATCTATCAATGAGCTCATCTGCTCTTGGAATTGAGTGAGCATCTGTCCTAGTGACAGCATTGAGACCTCTATAGTCCACACAGAACCTCATCTCTCTCTTACCATCTTGGGTGTGAGGTTTTGGTACAAGGACTACTGGACTGGCCCAGGGGCTCTCTGATGGCTCAATTACTCCAAGTTCATGCATTTTCTGCACCTCAGTCTTTATACAGTCCCGACATGGTCAGGTTGCCTGAAGATCTTACTCTTCACAGGCAGACTGTCACCAGTGTCCACCTCATGGGTGCACCAGTTAGTCTGACTAGGTGTTAATGAAAACATATGTCTATGGGCCTGTAGAACTTGTCTGCAGTCCCATTGCGGTTGGTCAGTGAGGCAGCCTGCCAAGGCCACTCCATCAACTGAACCATCATCAGGGTTTTGGGATAGCAGGTCTGGGAGAGGGTCACTCTCTTCCTCCTGTTCTCCATTTGTAGCCATGAGCAAGCCCATGTCTGCCCTGTCCACCTATGCCTTCAATCTGTTGACATGGAGCACCCTGTGGGGGCTCCTAGGGGTGCCGAGGTCCACCAAGTAGGTGACCTCTCCCTTTTTCTCAATTATGGGGTGGGGTCCAGACCATTTGTCTTGGAGGGCTGCTGGGGCCACTGGCTCTAACACCCACACCCTCTGTCCTGGCTGGTACTCAGTCAGCACAGCCTTTTGGTCATGCCAAGCGTTCTGGAGTTCTTGGCTAGCCTCAAGGTTTTTGGAAGCCTTCTCCATGTATTCAGCCATCCTGGAGCGGAGACCAAGTACATAGTCCACTATGTCAAGTTTAGGCTTTTTGAGAGGTAAGTAAGTAAAATATTTATTGTTTCTGATTAATTAAAACCATTACAAAAATACATTTGAGTGCACATGTTGTTAATAAAAGTCTTAAAAAGAAAGATCGTCATTATTAATATTTGTATTAATAAAAACAGTGGGGTTTAAAAGTGACCATAGTTTGTTATATCTTGTCTGGGCCAACATCATGGCTTGTTAATTTCAACTCCGCTAGCTTCAGGAATTTCACCAACTTCCCATTTAGTGACGGAAATCCTGGATCGAAACATGCAAGAACTGCTTGTCTGCTTGTGCGTATTCTGTGTTCATTAAAAGACATTTTTAGCAGAGCAGCTCTATCCTATTTCAGCCTCAAGCAGGTACATAGCAAATGTTCAATATCTTCATTCCCTGCACCACATAACCTACATTTTATCCCACCGTTCCTTCTCAACCATGGTTGTAAGTGTGGTATAACTGGTAGGATTCCTAGCCTATGTTTTAAAAAGGCTTCTTTTGTTTTCCTGCAGTACCCAAGTCCGAAATAAGGTTGTAACCTGGGTGATTTATATGTACACAGAGTCATCCAAGTGTGACGCCTATGGGAAAAGGTGGCTTTGTCCTCTACAAGCGAGAGTCTCTTTATATTATTATTTGCTACACGTTTGAATTGTGAATGCGATAGTGGGATTTCCCATAGTTCTTTCAATCCTGTAACAATCAAGGACTCCTCCAAGTATTTTTTCTCCGGCATTTTGGAGCAGCTGCACCGATCTTGCCAGAGCTGATGGTTCAGTGTATTCTCTGGTGAATTCATTATTTTATGCCAGCACTTAATATAGTATCCTCTCCTTGCAAGCGTTTGGCTTGTTAGTCCAAATTCAAGCCGGATCTGGGCTTGTGAGGTATAAGATGGCAAATTTAAGAGAAGTCTGTATGCTTTTGAAATGATTGTATCCAGCAGTTTCACGTCTGTGCCTTTCAATGCCTCGCTGCCGTAAGTAATGGATGACTATTTTTACTTGGGCGATGCGAAGCAGTGGTAGAAGAGTAGGGCCAGTCAGCTTAGTTTTTTGCTGTTTTAGTGTTGTCGCGATCAGCATACCTTTTCTCTTTATGGCCTCAAGGTGGTTTGTAAAGCGACCTCCTTTATCAACTATGATTCCCAGGTATTTATATTCAGAGCAGTTTGTAACTACCTGTGTTACAAGTACCCAAGTGTGCGGCTTTTTATTCCCAGATATTGACAGTACTTTGGTTTTGTCAATATTTGTTTCAAGTAAGTTCTCTTCGGCATATCCATGCAGCGTGTTAATGAGATTCTGGAGTCCTACTTTGGTATGACTAACCAGGACCACGTCATCTGCGTAGGAAATGCTGGGCAGGTCTTTACCCCCCAGTCGGGGTGCATGCGCATTGCAGGCTTCCAGAGCAGGTGGCAGATCGGCAGTAAATTGATTAAATAGGGTAGGTGTTAAGACGCACCCCTGCTTGAGGCCTTTTGTCGTTGGAATACGCCTGGAGCGGTGGGTGCCATTCCCAAGCTTTACCTCAACCCACGTATTAGAGTGCAGTTCGATCAAAAGGTTTAAGAGAGGAGAAGGGATCCCCAGGCGGCTAGTTTTCTCCAAAGATTGGCTCTGTTGACTTTTTCGAAAGCCGCCTTGAAGTCCACAAAGCAAAAGTGAAGAGTTTGTTTAGTCAGTTTTGCTTTGTCAATAAGTAGCGAAAGTGCCAGAAGGTTTGTTGTAGTTCCCATATCTCTAAAAAATCCAGTTTGACTAGATGGAATTATGTTGCACTTAGTTGGCCATTCGCCCAGCTGAGTCAGTAAAAGCCATGCAAAGTATTTTGTATGTCCAGAAGGGCTATCAGGCGATAATTCTTTGGTAACATTCTGTCCCCCGCCTTATAAATCGATGAGATAACTCAACCCTTCCAAGAGGCAGGGAGTCGCCCAGAGTGGCTGACAGACGTCTAGAGGGGTGTCAGGGATTTTCCCCAGTAGTCCGGGTCAAGTTTGAAGAGGGCTGGAGGAATTCCCTTTGGCCCCGGTGCACCATCACTCCTTCCTTTGGAAATTAATTTCCTGAGTGTGACAGCATTGATTTCGATTTCGGCTTTTTCGTATAATTTTGTTGTTTGTAAAAGATGGCCCTACTGGGCAACCTGGGGCGTGTTTGTTACAGCGGCCTGTTGGTTGAAATGGGTGTCTAAGAAGGATTCCCAGGAGCTTTTGGTTATATATGATGTTATTCCACCATGTTTTGGATTTAAAAATGTATATAGGGCCTCATTAGGATCGCGGACGGACGCAAGTCCGTCCGCGACCCCAGAGGATGAGGGAACGTCCGCATGGGCTGCAGCGTTCCCTCATGTGCGATTAGGATGTGACCACCACCCTGGTGGTCACATCCTGGATATTTAACATTGCGGCGGGTGCTGCTTCAAGCAGCACCCGCCGCAATGTTAAAAGTGCATGTTTAACATTTACATGCACAAACCGGCAGGCACCGCGCGGTGCCTGCCGCTTTGTGCATGTAAATACTGGGGGGTACCATAGGTACCCCCCATGTGCACCCCCCACCCGCCAACACCCTGGGGGCCCACAACGGGCCCCCAAAAACAAAAGTACACATGCTTTTCCACGGCGGAAAAACCGCCGCGGAAAAGCATGTTTACAAATGCTTCCTAATTTGCCTGGCGGTGTCTGATAGACACTGCCAGCCAAATGAGAGCTTTTCCGCCGCGGTTGTAATCCGACCGCGGCGGAAAAGCAGCGGACAGAAACCAAGACCCACCAGCCATCGTAATGTGGCGGTGGGTCTTTGGTGAGTCCGCAGAGGATTTTCCGCCTCCTCTGGGCCGGAGGTGGCTTTCGCCGGCCCGGAGGAGGCGGAAAATCCTCCATCATAATGAGGCCTTTAGTGTGGACCAGAATCGGGCGCTGTTACTTCCCTTAGAGTCATAGTGAAGTTAAGCCTAGAAGTCGTCTTCATTAGATCTTTTGACCTCCCATTTAAGTTTTTTGAGGTCCGCCCAGTGCTTGCAAAGCTGTTCGAGAAGATCCTTTTCGCCCGGGCTTGTTCTTAATGACCTTAGGGATTTGTTAATCGCTTTTTTGTGGTTTTTTAAAGCTAGTTTCTGGGTGCTTGAAATTTTCCCTGTGACCATGGGGCCAGAAGATGGAAAGTGCCGTACTGTTGTTGAATATATGTGTGCAAATTCGGCCGTAAAGGTTTCCCATAGAGTTACTGGATTACCCATAGGATAGTTTGAACTGTTTAATTGTAGTTTTGCTACTTGAAGTACCTCCATTGTGTTTGCGACCGAGGTTTTGATTCGTTTAAGATTTATGGAATGACAAGCGTGAGGTCCTATTGGATTGGCGAGAATTGAGTCCGGATAGGCAAGAAAAGAGACTTCCTGGGGGCGGTGGTCGCTGTCTCCCTTGTCTCCTAGGATAAAACCCAGTATATGATGAAAAAGTGGGAGGGAGACTTGCGTGTAGTCTATCGTAGAGGTTGCGTTGCCTGAGTTGAACGAAGCCACAGATGGAGAGTCCTCCGCGAATCTTCCATTTAGAACCCTCAGGCCGATGTGCTCCAGATCCTGCAGCAGCTCCTTCGCCGGCTTGGAGGTTTTACCTTGTCTTCTAAAGGATTGAGTTGGAATATTCCAATAGTTGGACTGGGCATGAATGTCATTATTTGAGGATGAGCCCAAGATGTATTGGTTGAAGTCTCCAGAAAGAATTAAATTGGGAGAAGTGTATGAAGTCATTACGTGGTGTAAGTGGTCCATTAGAAGTTTTGACTCTTGTTTCTTCTTTTTTGGATTGTTGATCAGCAGCACCTCTTCTTTTTTCCCCCTAAGATTCAATTTAATCTGAACTGTGTTTATGGCAGGAGAGTTGGTGGTAAATTCCTGCGCACTGCCGACGTATGAGATTTTGATGTAGGTTGCTAAGCCACCCGCCAGCCAACTGAATTTACTTTTTCTTTTGGCTGGGGAGTGGTAACAGGTGTAGCCTTCTATGTGTGCAGGATCCTCCAGGCATGTTTCCTGAAGGAGGATTATATCAGATGATTTCAGATATTGTAAGAATTCGGTATCTGCTGCCTTGTTGTTAAGCCCATTTAGGTTCCACGAGCATCATTTCAGAAGGGGTGTGGCAAAATGCAAGCCCGCCTCTCTTGAGTTCCCCTGTCATTGTGGGTGACTTAGAGTGTTCCTTATTCTAAATAGCCGGAGATCATCTAGATTGTCCGAATTAAAAACCATCGAGCTCTTTTGGGTGAATGTTCCCTGTGTTTTTGTGGGTGATCGACCCAGTGCGCACCTAAGCACTGACGTAGTCTTAGAGTTTTTTGTAGATGGACCGTACTGAGGTCTCTCGAGCAGGGGGACCGGATATCCTATGTTATGATGTAGGACAGATTTAATCCTCCAGGTTTTGAAAATATTTTGCTCATCTAGGATCTTATTTACAATTTCGGACGAAGTCCAGGTCGCTTTTGTAGCTTCCTTATCCTGTGTTCTGTCAGTTTTTATGAATTCTACTGATAAAAGGTCAGCTGAGTATAAGCCATTTAAAGATGGTATAGTGCTAAGGAGACGGAGTAGATTACCTCTGTTCAGAAGATCGAATGGACCCTTTGATTCGTATTCTGGGGTAAAGAGGATAATAGTACAATTCCTATTTTGATCATCCGACTGGGCTGTTGGGGGGTTGACACGCACTTGGAGTCCTCAGTTGTTAGTGTTGAACTGTGGTAAAGTTTCTGTGATGGTATCACCAGAGGAGAGTTTACAGGATTCAGAATTAGAAAGAGCTGTGCGGTCGCCCACTATAGAGGAGTATAGATGGATTTGGGTACATGGGGACCTGCATTCTTCGGTTCTTGAGCCGGAGGTCTTTCACACCGAGCGAAGGTAGTAGCTTCTCGTGCCGAATCAGGGCGGTGCTTTGGAGGGGCTTGATGCGGATGTCAATAGTAGTATGGGGGGGCTAGCGTGCTTCACTTTTCTGGGACCACGATTTACTTTGATGTTTGAATTACCGGTCTCGCAGCTGGGCAGGGCCCTACCGGCCCCCTGTGTGCGCAGTGGAAGTTTGTTCTATGCTTGGTTATTTGCTGTGGTAGGGCCCAGATCTTGCGGCTCCTGTCTGATGCCAGACCTAAAGAGTGGGTAGACTTCTGGCGTACTTGAAATTGTTTGTTTGTTACGACCTTTCCTTCTTTGCTGGCGGCGACCCTTGGCGTTCTGGGTTGGTACATTGTCCTTGGGGAGTGAAGGGGAGCGTATTGACTAATGACCTGCTGGAGGTGCCAGTACTGTTTTGTCTGTGTTGTTAACTGTGATGACCTTTCCTTTTAAGGGTTCGAGATTGGCTGTTTCGCGGGGATTGATGTACTGGTCCGTTGCATAAGGCCCTTTTGGCAGGCCTTCTATCAAAGTAGATACTATTTCTGGAAGTGCTGCTAGTTTGTCGATGATCGGACCGCAGCTGCACGACAACTTAGCTTCCTGCTGGGCTCTGCCAATTAAAGAGTTTAATTGGCCAAGTTTCTCGTCAATTCGCCCCACATAGACTGCCAAGGTATCAAGTAGAGTCAACTGTAAGTCCATTTTGTCAGATTGAAAGTGGAGAGTGTCTACGGTTCGTTGCATGGTGTTTAAGAGAATGTCCCAGGTGTTTGACACAGTTGATGCTTGAGTCCTAATTTTGGGCCTCTTTTGATTTGAGGATTTGTTCGGTGTTGAGGAAAGAGAGAGATTTTGTGAAATTATTGAATTTGAGAGTATATCCTCCTGATCGCAAGCCTAATTAGTCGACTGGTTTTTGTTAGTTGTTTCATCTGTGGACAGAGGTAGTTTAACCGGGATAGCTGGGATGTAGGAAGCAATCAGATCGGCCCACTCCTGTGATCCCTAATAAGTTAGATTGACAGGTCCGTCACACCCGATGTTTTGTGTGTTTTCCACGGCCTCCTTCCGGAATTCTTCAGAACTCTGTTCTTCTACAATTACTTCGATGGGCAGTTGGCAGATTTTTGAGCCGTCCGGGTGGTGCGAAAGGATATTGGCAATCTTTGGCGGGTTATTTGGATTAAACCTGCTGAGGTCTTCTTGCCATTGGTTAGAGTCATTACCACTGCAGGTCGTGAGGTTGCGCCAGGAATGCCTTGCCTTCTGACTAGTTGAAGGCGAAGTAGTTGGAGTAGGTGAGGAGTTAGTATGCTTGGGAGAGGGGGGTGAGCATAGGGCCGGCCCAGCCCCCCTATTGCCTGAGTGCGGAGTGAGTGGGCCGCTAATAGCCCTGTTCATGAACTCCCCTTCTCCCACTGGCACTATTTTATCATGAGCAGGTGGCCCCTGTGCAGATGAGCAGTCTGTTAAGAAAGGAGTGTTAATGATTTCTGGGGTTTGGCCCGAGGGTTGATCTTTTTGCGATTCCAGAGGGGATAGTGGGAGTAAGGAGTCCTGTAGGCCCAGAATTTTTCCACTGGACGAAAAGATGGTGGAAAGTGGGTCCTTTAAAAATTGTAATTTTGATGTGATTTTTAGTTGGTGAAGGTTTGGGTGACGAGTCACGGCCTGAAGGGCTTGGTCGCTGCATGCCCGACTTCGTCTAGAGATGAGTCCGCGGTCCCACTGACTTGTTTTTTGTTCTCCTTTTGTTTGGCCGTTGTCGTGGACTTCGACTTGGATTTAGACTTAGTCTCGGGCTGGGCCCTTTTTTTGCCTGATCCCATGCTTAGAGGTGGCTTGAGAAGCTAAGGAGATGTTATAGGGATGGTGGATCAGTCGGGCTTCACCCAGGGCCCTTTGCAGTACCCGATATCGTAGACCCCCGTAGGGTTTGGGGACTGCGAACCTTACTAATGTACGGGACTTGAGGAGTAAAGCCTTGGAGCCTCGGAGACTTTGGGGCCTTGGAGACTTGGGAAGTCTTGGGAAGTCCAAGCTATTGTGGCACAGTTAAACGTTAAACGATGGTTAATGGCTAACTGATGGTCGGATTATAATAGGAGTCAGAAAGATCAATGATCCAGGAAAGAGAGAGACAACCAGCCGACCAACTTCACAGCAGGTTGCCGGTTAGTAGCTTGTGCTTGGGCTTATCCTCCTCCTTGGATCATGTGGCATAAGGGCTTGAAGGCCTGGGAGCAATGAAGCTGCCTGGATCTGTGCTCTAAAAGTTATGGTTGGTTATCTTTAATTTGCCCTCCGTATTCTCGGCACCCGACCAGGCTCAACAACTCAACAGCTCAGGAATCTGATCTGGTGATGGTCCAGCCGTCAGACAGTTCTTGGCGAAATGTGGGGCTGTATTGAGACTGTATTAGGACCTCGATGGGGGCCGGCTGAGTTTTCCTAGTCTAAGCTAGCTAGCTGGCCTCGGTGCTCACAGTAAAATGCCCCCCCCCCACCGGGTCAGGATCTCGAGGAACAACTTCACAGTCTAACAGTCTCACCCCATCTGTCGTCTGGCCTCTTCCTCTTATGTTTCTCTTCTGTACTGTTGGAACAGCAGAACAGTGGAACAGAAGGGCAGATCAGCTGAAGGGTATTAGGACTGGCAAAAAGACTCACGGTGAGTGCTGCTGTTGTTTTCGTCGTTGTCTTTCCTTTCACCTCCATCTCCGCGTCGCCTCGCTCCGCTGTCCCCCTGCGCTCCTCTACTCTGCCTGCAGGACTAAACAGGACCAAGCCGAATTAGTTTTTTTCCCATGTGTGGTACTGGGTTTTTCAGAACCGGTACTGATCCGGTAACCCAGTGGTGTCAGGGAAACACACCCAAAGACCACGTGTCCTTTCCTGATTCAGACCACAGAAACTCAGAGTCTTCTAGGTGAAGTCAAGGATCGATTTTATTGGCTGCAACCAAGGTAACAAGCGTCCTAGAAGTACAACACACGGGAAGTATGTTCTCAGGAGACTGCCGCAATTCACAAAGCCGGGCTTCTCTTTTTATACATAATATTGTGCTTTAGGCAAACATTCTGTACATTTTACTACGCCATAGAAATACTTAAATGACAAAGAGAAAGCAGAGTCATGATGACAAGGCCATAGTTCGGTTTGTTCATCCCATAATAAATTACCAGGCGAGGCCCAACATTCTCATCAGATATCGGTAGCCCCCTAATAAAAATGGTCACCTCCCCATCATAAAGCAAGTGAGAGAAAAGATTAAAGACAGGTGTGAGCAAGATTCGGCAGGGTGTGTGTGTGATGGGAGGTTTTATGGTAGGCTGGGCCTTGATGCTATCTTGTTCGGCCACTGGGAGAAGAACTGACCAAACAGGTTCGGCCTGGGGCACAATGGTTCCAACTTGCCCAGGTCAGGGAAAAGTCAATCAAGGTGTACGTGTCTTCAGGAATCTAATTCAGCTTGATTCAGTTTGCCTGTGTGAGGGCAACTCATAAAATGGCTGCCGTATCTAAAATGGAAGCCATGGGTTCAAGACGCAAATAATGATTTCGAGGTGAACTCGTTACTCGAATGCGACGAGACTGCTTGTGCATGATGTACTCGTCATTCTCGGTCTTTTGATACTAAATTCGTCCTGTTACGATGAAGTATAATTCTCGAGTCCAGAATTACACGAGACCAGACATTTTCAGAATCACTTATGCCACAGAAGCTGTGCCGCACTCTAGTCGGCCGCCTTCTCTGAAGCTCTGAAGCTGTACAGAGTGCACAGCCGCCCACTCCGAAGCCGTGCGGGATGCACCAGGCAGGTCAGGCTGGGCAAGGCAGGCTTGTTTCAGCGATAGCGATAGCAGTTGTGAAACAGGAGCGGGAGCGATGGCGGCGGCAGCAGTACCGTGCTCGGCTGTGCTCTGTGTTCTGAGCAATCCGCAAAACCTGGCCTGGATTCGCTGGTAAAGTGTTTGGCAGTCAGTCTCTGGCAGTCTTAGCTTGGCTTTGGCTTGGCTTTTGCTTTAGCGCTCAAACTTCAGCGCTCAAAATCAAGGTTGGGGCATGGAGTGCAAGATGATCAGGTGGGGGAGGCCAGGGCACTGCGCTGCTTACACCCACCGTTCTACTCAGCTTGCTTGCACCCGCCCGCTGTCAGTTGTCAGTCAGGTCATGACAGTCGGGACATTGCCCACAGGGTTCGATGAGGCTCCCACATTTCCAGCGGAGTTACAAATACTGAGGGTGCAGGGCTACTAAGCGGCAACCAGTACCAGCACCCACTCGCCATGAATGATCAAGAGTCCACTGTAGCCCACAGCTGTCCACCACTGAGCAATCCGCTGCTGGGCTGCTGAGATGCTAAGGTGCCTTCTCAGGACTGCAGTCCGCACCCCGCAGCCTCGCCCCGCTGCCTTGCTTCCTGACTTACCAGCTGCCCGTCTCCCTGGCCTGCTTGCTCCCAACCTCTCACCTTTCGTCCCCCACAGCAGAGGGGGAGGTCCGTGGGGAGCCGAATCCAGGGCCGGGTGCCGGGTCCAAGGGAGCAAGCAACATTTTTCGGCGTCTGCTCAGCCACGGCGTCTGGCGTGTCCTCCTGCTCCTGCTGCTGCGGTCAACACGAAAATGCAGCCTTTTTGAGAGGTAACTCACATCCTTCCCTCACAAGACATTGGGGTCCCCTTACAGGGTGCCCAACCAAAAGCTCAAAAGGGCTGTAGCCAACCCCCTTTTGTGGGACCTCTCTGTAAGCAAACAGAAGGCAGGGTAAAAGGATGTCCCATCTTCGCCTAAGCTTTTCAGGTAACCCTTTTATCATCCCTTTTAGGGTCTTGTTGAACCTTTCAACAAGCCCATTGCACGGTGGATGGTAGGGTGTAGTGAATTTATAATTAACACCACACTCCTTCCACATAGCAGTCAAATATCCTGACATGAAGTTTGCACCTCTGTCAGAGACAACCTCCTTTGGAAAGCCCACTCTGGAGAAAACTCCAAGTAGGGCCCTTGCCACAACAGGAGCTGTTGTGGTCCTCAGTGGAATAGCTTCTAGATACCTGGTGGCATGATCCACTACCACCAGTATAAATATGTGCCCAGATGCTGTTTGGGGGTCCATTGGGCCAACAATGTCTATCCCCACTCTTTCAAAGGGTACCCCCACCACAGGTAGTGGTATGAGGGGGGCCTTTGTTGTGCCACCTGATTTGGCACTGGCTTGGCAGGTCACACAGGAGCGACAAAACTCCTTGGCATCTTCTGACATGTGGGGCCAGTGAAAGTGAGGGACAAGCCTGTCCTAAGTCTTGTTCTGGCCTAGATGTCCTGCTAAAGGAATATCATGGGCCAAGGTTAGAAGGAAGCCCCTAAATTTCAGAGGTATAACCAACCTCCTGGAAGCACCAGGCTTGGGGTCTCTAGCCTCTGAATAAAGGAGCCCATCATCCCAATACACTTTATGGGTACCTTGAGCATTCCCAGCAGCCTCAGCAGCAGCTTGCTGTCTGAGGGGTTTAAGAAAAGGACAAGTTAACTGAGACCTGCCCCAGATCTGCCCTTGAGGGCCCCCCTGTCCCCAGAAACTCAACCTGATCAGGTTCAAGCTCTTCCAGGACAGTCTCCTCTTGGATCACAGAATCATCCTCCCGAGAGGGCTGATCCTCAACCTGGGGCAAGGGAGAAGGCACTGCCTTAACCCTCTTGCTCTTTCTCTTGGGTTGTGTCTGGTCTATAGTTTCAAGATCCAGCACAGGTTCAGGTAAGCCTGGGGCCTGGTTACAGCAAGGACATGTGCTGAAATACCTAGCATCTCCTCATGAGTCCTATATTCCACTTCTGCCTGACTCATGGCGAGGCTCTCTACTGCACCCAATTCACAAGAAAGGGACCAAATCAGACCCAACAAACTACCGCATGATCGCCCTGTTGGACATCGAGGGTAAAGCGTACGCAAGCGCCATCTTGAAGTACCTTACAGACTGGGCAAGCGAAGAAAACCTCCTGCCATTCTGTCAAACCGGTTTCAGACCAGGGTCCTCGACTGTGGACAACATCACAGCACTTTCTTACCTAATCAATCGAGCACGGCTGTGCAAAAGTCTCCCCTTATTCGCCTGCTTCATCGACTATTCTGCTGCGTTCGATGGAGTAGACCGTACCATCTTATGGAGAAAGCTGGTCCACTGGAACATCGATCCTTCCCTGCTAAGAGCGATACAATCACTGTACCAAAACACCTGGGTAAGAATCAAACTTTCAAATGACTCTGCAACTGACAAGATAGACACGAATCGCGGTTTAAAACAAGGGTGCGTGTTGGTGCCCCTATTGTTCAATTTATATACAGCAGACCTGGAGACAGCCCTGTTGGGGGCTACCCTAGCCACACCAAAGATCGGGGCAACCAAAATACATCTCATGCTGTACGCAGATGATCTTGTAATTCTGGATTACACAAAAACAGGACTCCAAAAGGCACTCACCGCCCTGGCAATATATAACAACAAAAACAGGCTGGTAGCAAACCCGACTAAATCAAAAAAAGTCATTTTTGGGCACTCCCCCAAAAAAAAAAGAGCAAAATGGAGCCCTGTCCATTTAATCTTGGACAGTACCCAGAAATACTTATACTTAGGGGTCTCCTTCCATGAATCAGGGTTGTGCGGTACCCACTTAAAGAAAATACAGGGTAAAGGTAAGTCCATCACCTTTGCCCTATGTAAACTACAAGCCCTTATACACAGTCCATCAGCAACGGCCATCCAAAGAGTCCTCAAGGCCAAGTTAATGCCGGCCCTTAACTACGCACAACAGGCGTATCCGGGCAAATTGAATAAGGAGCTGGAAAAATCCATTGTGGGGCATACAAGAGACTGTATCACTTGCCGAAATGCACAAGAAACACTCTAATTCGCCTGGAATTCTCCCTTAACCAACAAACCCTGGAAGAGATGGCAGCCCTAAGTAAATATTATTACCTCACAATAGCGGCACGCGATAACACACTGAAGGCCGCTCTGAAACCCCTGGTCAGCCACCATCGAAGCTGCCATGACGCAATTGAACCTGGCGATCGAGTCGTGGAACCCAGACCTTGCCAACTACACGACCATCAAATATGCGATAAAGAGGCAAGTGCGCGCACGCTCCCGGGAGCTGGACTTGGAGTCCCTCACGAAAAGAGCCTTCCACGAGTCCTTATGCTTGCCACACACCGCGCACAATCCTCGAAACCATCTCACGCAGGCCGTGGGCCTGCCAGCTCTCCACAAGATTCTCGCCTACAGACTGCACCCCCTGCCGCTCAATGAACTATATCATCCGGAAAATGCAGGCACAGGAGTTCGGGATTGCAGACTCTGTAACTATAAACGAGAGTCATTGGCCCACTTACTGTTTTGCTGCCCCGCCTTACGTGCACCCCGCACCCTCTACCTTAGGCCCATTCTTAGGGACACCGGGACACGAACAGCCAAGGAAGCAATCCATCATCTATACACCTTGAGCATAGTAAAACAGATGGCCTCATTCGGAAAATTTGTACAACAGACTCGGCTCGAGCTGATAGCTGCAAAGGCCACGCAGGAATAGAGACTTTGTCGTGGGACACCTGGTGGCCCCCATAGGTCCCCGACCGCGTGTGCCCTCATGAACTCTGGGAACTTCTTACAAATGCCTGCCTACAGAAACTTTGTGGTTTTTTAACTTTTGCAATTTTATACTTTGGTTTTAATGTAATGGTTTTAAGTAACCACACAATAAAAGTTATTCATTCATTCATACTCCACTTCTGACCATACTGAGTTCTCAAGATCATTGCCCAAAAGACATTCAACTGGGAGGTCTGCACTTACCACAACTCTTTTGAGGCCAGTTACCCCTCCCCAGGAGAAATTAACAACTGCCACACTATGTGTAGTAGTGACATTGCTAGCATTGGTCACTAGGTAATTATCACCCAGCACAATCTGTCCAGGGTCCACAAAGTTAGGTGTCACCATGGTGACACTGGCACATGTGTCCCTGTAAGCTTGAGCCACTTTGACATTTATTAAAGGTGTCTGTCTGTACTTGCCCAAGTTATTGGGACTCACGGTAGTGGACATAGCCATGTCCACATCTCAGATCAGAACAGCCTGAGTGGGGATCCTGACTAGGCCAGAATCCACCTCAGTACCCAGGGTTAACCCCACTATAGCCTTGGGTTGTGTACTACCACTTCTGACTGTACTAGGGGATGCAGGTGCCTTAGGGGCTGCAGTGGTAGGGGCTGTACCTTTCTTGGTGTACTCACTAAACCAGTGAGAGGCAGATTTATAATAATTACACCAAGGTTTCTTTGGACCTTCTTTCTTCTTTTTTAGAGTTTTGGGACCCCCCCTCCTTAGAAGTATTTTGGGGGGCTGAAGAAGACTTCTGGTCTTTTTGTTTTTGATCTCCATCCTTTTGGTCTGCCTTTTTCTGGTCACCACCTTGGTTCTGGGGTCTCTGCTTAACCCTGGATCTAACCCATTTGTCTGCCTTCTTCCCCAATTCTTGGGGAGAGGTCAGATCTGAGTCAATCAGGTGTTGGTGCAACAACTGGTTCTGGCAATTATTAAGGATCTGTTCTCTCATTATTAGATTGTACAATCCTGTATAGTCTGTAACTTTACTTCCCAGTAACCAACCTTCCAGAGCATTAGTGGCACAATCAACAAAGTCAGTCCAGTCCTGAGTCTGTGTCTTCTGGGTGTCACTGAACATTACCTGTACGGTTCAGTGGTTAAGCCAAACCCATCAATTAGAGCACTCTTCAGGACAGTGTAGTTTTTAGCATCCTCATGACTAACAGTGAGGAGCTTGTCCCTTCCTTTTTCTGAAAAGGAAAGCCACAAGATTGCTGCCCACTGACCCTGGGGAACCTGCTGTACCATGCAGGCCCTCTCCAAAGCAGTTATCCACTTGTGGATGTCATCCCCATCTTTATCCTGTGGTAAATATTTTAGTAATTTACCTTGATCATAATTTCTAGACATAAATAATAAATTCAAGTATGAAGAGCAGAGTCCGTGGTGGTTCGAATTCAGGGTCTTTATTCAGTAACTCGAGTTAAGGGAGAGCTCCGTCACCTAAGGAGGATCGGAAGAATCTCTAACTTTATTCTCAGAACACATGGAAATTTAAAGAAAAAAAGAGGAAGGAGCTTCCCTTCAATGCATGCCCGGATCATATGTTGAAATAAACAGAAGTCATGTAGGCCCGGATAATATGTTGCAATAGAACAGAAGTCATGACCATAAAAGGAGGCAACGCTGTGAAAAGGGGGCACATGGTAGATAAAATAAGGCTGAGTCATGATTTAGAATGAGGAAGCACAAGAGAGGCAAAGGTGTGAAGAAATAACGCTAGGCTGGTTCCTTAGATAAGAGAGAGAGAGTCGTGACAGGATGTCTGTTTGTCGTGTTTCAGCATTCAGGGACTCTTCTTCTCGGAATTGGTTGTCGTGGTTTAACAGAACGGGGGCTATTTCTCGGAATTGGTCTGATTATAGGGAAATGGTTACAGATGGGGGGGTCTTATTCTCGGCATCGGCTTGACCACAGAAATGTATGGTTTAAGTGAGGAAACTGGTTCTCGGAATCGCCCTGAGCATAAGGATGTAATGTTGACCTTTTTGGGGAAGGAGAGTGCGTGTGCAACTTCATGAGGTGCATGATCAGCGGGACATAACTTTACGATAAATAATCATTTTCCACATTCCCCCCTTGTCCCATAATATACCCTTCTAAAATTCTTTGCCTTTTATAATCCACCTCTATACTCATTAGGCCGTTTACTTGTTTCTGTAACATAATTCTTTCCTTCTCTTTCTTTCTGGACTGGGTTTTTGGAATACAGGTAGTGGCACAGGAACTACAGAGTGCTGGGCCGCACTGAATACAGAGGCAGCAGGTGAAGAGAATGGCTAGAGCGAGACCTATGACTGTAAGCGCCTTCCATCCCCATGAGGACAGGAGGCCCCAGAGCCAACCTGTCAGGGACCAGGCACCAGTGTCTGCATCTAGTTTTCTGGAGAGTATATGAAGGCGGGAAATAGCAGAATACACTGAGGGTGCATTGTCTGGGATAAATACACAGCAGCTGGACCCGATCAGTTCACATACACCACCACGGTTAGCCAGTATGATATCTAAGACCATACGGTTCTGTAACATCATGAGTCTGTCGGCAGCCATCTCAGCGGTGATGTTACTTAATGCACCAGCTGTTACGTTTATGGCTCCCTGGACTACACGAGTCAGTTGTCTTATGTGGCGGCTATTGATCATATGCCCCCAGAATGGGATGACTCCTTTAAAGAAGTCGCCGGCCTCTTGGTCTGCTGTATCTTCAGCATCTATGGCCCCCCTTTGCCGTCTATTAATCACGGTCGGAGGGTCACTGAGATGATAATCTGCTGGAGCGGTGTAGGTAGGGGGAAGGAGAAATGCAATGTAGCATTTTCCGGACCAGCCTTGAGGTAGCCAAGTGCAAGCGTGAGGTCCACAGATAAAGTATGTGTTGGGGCAGTGGTCATTGTTGGGAAATTTGGATCAAGTAGGGTGTACGTCTTGTTACATTCACTATCTCCCATTTTCTGACCCTTGCCCTTTCCTCTTACGCAGAATAGGCCCTTATGGGACACAGCCCATCCTCCCTGGTCTGCCTGTCTCTTCTGGACTGAGGATGTTTCCCTAAAGGAGGTAGTGTCATTAAAGAGGGAATAACTGGTGTTTTCACTATTGTCTGCTCGGCCCCATGTAGTGGTAAGCGTTATCATTCTTTCTACGGCTCGTGCTGTCTTTTTCTTTATATCATTCCAGGTACTAGTGTTCTTGATCTGGGTCTCGGGAATGTTTCTAACAGAAGCGGAGAATATCATAGAGAATGCATAGGTAGAACCAGCATAGCCGAAAGGGAGAGGAATAAAAGGCATTCTTCCATGCACGGAGTGTGGCATTAGGCCGCAGACCCAACAATTGGTCTTGTTAATTACCAGTTGATGTTGATGGAGTGTGGAGATGAACGTGTTATTGAAGAATTCACTTCGTCTGCTCTTGAGGTGTGGAGGAAGATCTATGTATGAGTGCATCGCAGTGTTGTTCAAAGGCGTGGGGGAAGTTTTTGGGAAAGCTATTTGAAGGAACCAACCTAGACAAGACATGATGCATAAAATGAGAATCAGGATAGTAAGGAGAATAGAGATCTTGTTCTTAAACAAGTTCGCACAATGAGTCTTTATCTTCCTGATTTCGGCTGCTTAGTCTTTGAGAAAGAAAAGATGCACCAGTGACCGGACTCTTCCCAGCAACCGCTTCACCAAGCGTCCGTCTTGGGCTTTAATAGCCACTGGCAGGCCGGTTTCAGATGCAATGTCTCAAGTCTGTTTGGGATAGGATCGCAGCCGCGATTTGTACTCTTCTTGGGGTAAAAGTTCTGGAAGGGGTAAAACAAAGTCTGTCGTTTCAGTGTCTTTAAAGTCTGATTTTTCAGTGTCTCTGGTCTCAGGATCAGCAACAGTGACCGAAGTTGGTCCGTAGAAGGGTTTACAGTGGGAGACGTGGAGCCAGCCTTTTCGTCCCTCGACCTTGACGGCGGTCCTCGTCGTCAGCAGCACTAGCTTGGGGGACGTCCGCCTTTTCTCCAGAGGGCTGGTTCGATCAAATTTCTGACGAGCACCCAGTGACCAGGCTGAAGGGGGTTCTCGTCGGGCGAGGTTTTGTCGGGAAAGGCTGCAGCCACCTATGAACGACAAGAGCGTAGTGCAGACATCAAAGAAGCCAAGTAATCTGTCAGTACATTCGCATCAATGGCAATTAACTTTTTAGGAGATGGGACGACCCAGATATTCGGAGGCCTCCCAAAGGTGACCTCGTAGGGAGATAGGCCCGTCCGGGAATGTGCCACCATTCTCAGTCCTGAGACCCGCCTCGGCGGGTCTCAGGCTCAAAAATTCCACGGACTTGACAATTCTCGCTCTGGTGCCTACTCAACTCACGGGGTCACACTCTGCGACTCTGGGCAATAGCTTGCTTAATCTCCACTACGGCCCCTCGCGGTGGGATGCCTGGCTTTCACCTTGTGGACACCCTGCCGGGGTTTCTCACAGGGGAATACCAGGACGGGTTCCCTAAGCAAGCGCCGGGACGCTCACGGGCAGCCGTGCGCTTTACAAATCCAGCACATTTACATATAGAAGAGGGCAACGGGAAGGGCTGTCACCCTGTCTATTTGCTTGTCAGCGCAAATTTTTGCCAACTTCGTTTTTAATGTCTGGTTATGTCGTCCAACTAGGCCTGCTGCTTTGGGATGCCTAACACAGTGGAACTTCCAGGTGTATCCTAGCAGTAAGGAGACAGCCTCCATCAATTTAGAGGAGAATGGTTGTCCGTTATCAGAGTATATGACTCTTGGAAACCCATATCGAGGGAAAAATTCCCTCACCAATTGTTTAGCTGTCATCTGGGCACCATAGTCTGGGACAGGGTATGCTTCCGTCCATCGGGTTAAGGTACAGACTACTATGAGGACATACTTATATCCCGACATCTCTCCATCTGTATGTAGTCCATTTGTAAGACTTCGAAGGGGTGATCAGGAGGATGGAACCCTCCTTGTTCAACTGAGATACTTTTCCCTGGATTGAACTGACAGCAAATCATACAGGTTTGTACTTTTTGTTTGGCTGCTGCACGTAGATGCTTGTTGTGCCATATCATATTCAGACTGTCTAACATTTCTTTTTCTCCTAGATGTGCGGGACCATGAGCAGTGTCTATCATTACGGGAACCATTAGGTCAGGGAGAAACCATTTGGACTTGTCTTTTGTTACCCAACCTTGATCTGTATGTGAACCTCCCTCCTCCTCCCATTTTCTCTTTTCGGTCTCTGTGGTTTGGTTTTGGATGTCCACTACATCCTTGGTGGGATCGATAACTGGACAGATCGTTCTAATGGTGGTTCGGTGCTTAGTGTTCCTGTCTGAGCAGCATGTTTGGCGGTGGCATCTGCTAGAGCATTACCTTTAGTGATAGAGTCTGTGACCTTAGTGTGTGCTTTACATTTCAGTATGGCTACTTCTGCAGGTCTGTGTATTGATTCTAGTAGCTGGAGAATAAAATCTCCATGTTGGATTTTTGTTCCATGAGAGGTTAGAAAACCTCTCTCCCTCCAAAGGATGCCAAAATTATGGACTACCCCGAACGCATATTGCGAATCGGTGTAGATAATGACTCGTTTTCCTTTGGACCATTCACATGCTTGGGTAAGGGCTATTAGTTCTGCTGCTCGTGCTGAATGTACGGATATTCTGGCTGCTAAAAGGACTGTGTTCTCTGTAGTGACAGCATAGGCCGCCGAAAGTTCGCCTGATTGGAGGCGCATACAGGAACCGTCTACAAACAGTGTGTGTTCTGGTGTACTTAGAGGGACATCCGTAAGAACAGACCGGGGTTTTGTGACTAGTTCGACTACCTCAAGGCAGTCATGGATCTGGTTGTCAACTGGGACAGCAGGCAGTAGTGTAGCTGGGTTGAGGATATTGCATCTTTTGATGATGATGTGGGATTGGAACAGAGTGACTTCATAGCCTGTAAGGCGAGCTATGGTCAAGTGTTGTGTTTGTGTCCTATTCAAGAGTAATTCTACTGCATGGGGGACTTGTACTTCCAGAGAGTGTCCTAGTACTATGGAATCACTTTGTCGTATTGCTAGAGCTGTAGCTGCAACAGACTTCAGACAGGCAGGCAAACCTTGTGCAACAGGGTCGAGAGTGCTAGAAAAATAAGCACAGGGACGATGTTTGTTGGCTTGTGTTTGTGTGAGTACTGACAATGTAGTAATTAAAATTTTGGACTCGTGTTATAAACTTCGTCGTAACACGACGATTTTTATTGTCAAAGGACCGAATATGACAAGTACACTATGCACAAGCATTTTCGTCATATTCGAGTGACGATTTCACCCCGAAATCGTCATTATCGTTCTGAACCCTTGGGTTCCATTTTGAATACGGCAGCCATTTTGTGAGTTGCCCACACATAGGCAGATGAATTAAGCCAAATTCGATTCCAAAGGACACGTACACCTTAATTGACTTCTCTGTGACCTGGGCAGCCTGGAATCATTGCCCAAGGCTGAACCTGCCCGGCCACTTCCTCTCCCAGTGGCCGAACGAGATAGCATCAAGGCACTGCCTGCCATAAACTTTGTCATCACACACACACCCTGCCTAATTTTGCTCGCTATTAAGGACTCACAAAAGAGGACAATGATGAATCTGGGGGATAGGTACTATATAATGCATGGAGAAGGAAAAAGGTAAGGTAAAACATATGCGGACAATAGAAGCATCTAAGACTTCGAATTTTTTAAGAAAGGTGTTTATAATGTGATTATTGAAAGAGTAGGGTGTTTAGTTATAATATTGTATGTTTTAACTATGTGTTTACCTAGTTTCCAGATCTGTAATCAGAGCATAGCTCTAGTTAATGTTGTTGCCACATGTTAATGTTACCACAACTTGTAAAGTGCAACAGCTGCCCCAGGAAAGGGGTGACCTGGTGCTGACAGCAGAGCAACTGACAGGTTCAGATGGCGCAGATGCAAGGGCTACACTGCAGGACCAGGCGTGTTTTAATGGCCTTCCTGAATAGTGCAGTTGCATTAGCCATGGGATTAGAACTTTCCAACCGAATGACCTAAAAGAGTGATAAAAACCCAGCCACATAGCAGGGATAGGCCGCAGACTGTGCACATCAGGGGTTGTCCTTCTGTGGAGGATGGGTTGCTCCGCAGCACATCCCCGAACCGCAGAGCCAAAGTACATGCACAGTAGGAGTTGTCCACCTTTGGATGGTGAGGGACAGAGCCTGGCAGGAGTGTATGCTTGAAATAAATGTTGTTATCCTGCATACAATCATCCCTCATACCATCACCCCGCATTTTTCACAACGCAAATGTAATTACTACATAATACCATTAATAACCAGTCGCTCTGCACTCTGACCAGGTGCCGCGAGCGTGAGGGGTAGGTGTCTCTGGCCTGCTGGCGCATGGACTAAGGCATCACCACCAGACAGCGCTGGCATCACGGGAGCAGACTGCGAGGCCCTTTTTAATCTTCCTTAGGGTCACCTAATTAGAGCAGGACCTCTGGCCCTCTACTCAACCGACCCAGTGAGGTTGTATTTGTACCGTGTTTTGTCCTTTTTGTTTTGTTTTTTAGCACTTCTTTCACGTGTAGTACAGTTTTGGTCCTGACGAATCTCCGGATGGCGAGAAACATGTTGACCACATCAGGGGGTAGAGCTAGGTTCTGATACTTCACACAGCGCCTCGCTCCCCTCTCACCCCCTTTTAATCAGGGAAGCAGCCACACCAATAAATTCTATTGTGGACTGGTTACCCTTTTTATCATTCACTTTCTCTACACCGACTACACTACCATCTCCCTGACTCGCACACACCGCCGGCAAGGAATAAAAGAACTCCGCCAAAAGGGTGCATGCTGGCACCCCGTCAGACATTGCAGCGCCGGTCTGACGAGGAGCAGTGAGCCAATGATGACACTGCACACCCTACGGTCAGGGTATGTTCCACACCTAAACGCCTTGGGTGTGTGAGGCTCTCTAATTCCGACAGAGGAACCTCTTGGTTCCTCGACGGTCTACTCTGTATTCATCTCTCCTCTGTAGATAAACCTCTTCCCCATGGGAACTTTGTATCCTTTTGCGCGCTCATTACTACATAATACTATTACCGCGCAAACTTTCACTCTGCATATTAAGTTACCACGCATGCCTTAACAATGCAAAGGCATGCGTGGTGAAGGCATAAACTGTATAAAAGTGATTTTCCTTAATATATATATATATATAAAAGAATATGTATATATTACCTACTGGCGATAGCCAGTAGGTATATATAGTTAGGATTTTTTTCCTATGGGATTTTTGAAAATTCTACGTCAAATAACTTTGGCGTTTGAGGACAGAATTGGCTGAAATTTTCAGGAAAATGGAACATTTTGTTTCTGAGCAGCCCCTGAAAATTTGGGGGGGTTTCGTCAAGGGGGGGCCGAGAAAAAAGGGGGGTCCCAAAACGTGTTTTTCCAATGCAATTTTCCATAGGGCGGTTGGCCTCACTTTTAGCCTGAACGGCTGAATGGATTTACACCAAACTTGGCAAAATTGTAGGGACTGGTAGCCCGATGTGCCTTTTCTATGTCTCAAGATATAGGCTCCAGTGGTTTTTACGAAAATTAACTTTGAAAAATATATATTGGGCTACATTGGGCAATATATATGTTGGAGCCCAAATGTAGCCCAATGTAGCCCAATGTAGCCCAATGTAGCCCAAAGATGGCCACCAGAGACCAAAAAAAACAAATGTAGCCCAAATATCAGCCAGATGTAGCCCAACTATAGCCCAATGACAGAATGTCCCAGAGTGTTCTAAAGAACAACTAGAGTGCTAACAGTCCTACTTATTACAAAGGTATGGCACACCTGAAGCCATCTTGATTAGAATAAAGTGGTAACTCTTAAAACATTTCATTTAAAAAGGAACAAAATGAGGGGGTTCATTTTGCCATAGAAAGTATGATTAGCGAATATATGACGAAATCCCGCATACCATCAGTCCGCAAAAAAAATCCCGCATGTACTATTAGGCCGCAAATTAAAATAACGAAAACTTTTAGAACGAATATGCCTTTAGCATACACTAAACAACTAAACTACCCTAAACCCTAAAACACTACCCCCAGCATGACCCTACACTACACAAACAGTACAACACTACCCTAAACCCTAAAACACTACCCCCAGCATGACCCTACACTACACAAACACTACAACACTACCCTAAACCCTAAAACACTACCCCCAGCATGACCCTACACTACGCAAACACTACAACACTACCCAAAACCCTAAAACACTACACCTCAGCATGACCCTACACTACGCAAACACTACAACACTACCCTAAACCCTAAAACACTACCCCCAGCATGACCCTACACTACGCAAACACTACAACACTACCCAAAACCCTAAAACACTACACCCCAGCATGACCCTACACTACGCAAACACTACAACACTACCCTAAACCCTAAAACACTACCCCCAGCATGACCCTACACTACGCAAACACTACAACACTACCCAAAACCCTAAAACACTACACCCCAGCATGACCCTACACTACGCAAACACTACAACACTACCCTAAACCCTAAAACACTACCCCCAGCATGACCCTACACTACGCAAACACTACAACACTACCCTAAACCCTAAAACACTACCCCCAGCATGACCCTACACTACGCAAACACTACAACACTACCCAAAACCCTAAAACACTACCCCCAGCATGACCCTACACTACGCAAACACTACAACACTACCCAAAACCCTAAAACACTACCCCCAGCATGACCCTACACTACGCAAACACTACAACACTACCCAAAACCCTTAAACACTACCCCCCAGCATGACCCTACACTACGCAAACACTACAACACTACCCAAAACCCTAAAACACTACCCCCAGCATGACCCTACACTACGCAAACACTACAACACTACCCAAAACCCTAAAACACTACCCCCAGCATGACCCTACACTACGCAAACACTACAACACTACCCAAAACCCTAAAACACTACACCCCAGCATGACCCTACACTACGCAAACACTACAACACTACCCAAAACCCTAAAACACTACACCCCAGCATGACCCTACACTACGCAAACACTACAACACTACCCTAAACCCTAAAATACTACACCCCAGCATGACCCTACACTACGCAAACACTACAACACTACCCAAAACCCTAAAACACTACTCCCAGCATGACCCTACACTACGCAAACACTACAACACTATCCTAAACCCTAAAACACTATGCCCAGCATGACCCTACACTACGCAAACACTACAACACTACCCTAAACCCTAAAACACTAGCCCCAGCATGACCCTACACTACGCAAACACTACAACACAACCCTAAACCCTAAAACACTACCCCCAGCATGACCCTACACTACGCAAACACTACAACACTACCCTAAACCCTAAAACACTACCCACAGCATGACCCTACACTACGCAAACACTACAACACAACCCTAAACCCTAAAACACTACCCCCAGCATGACCCTACACTAAACAACCACCACAACTCTACACTAACACAACACTACACTACACAACACTACACTACACTACACAATCACTAACCCACGAAAAAATTAACACAAAACCACTTACCTCTCTCGTCATTGTGGTTTTCACAACGCAAATGCATTTACCATGCATGCCTTTAAAACGTAATTCTTTGTAAAGGCATGCGCGATAAATGCACATGCGTTTTGAAAAAATGCGGGATAATGGTATGCGAGGTCAATGACCTTGCGGGATTTTGGTATGCGGACTGAAAGTCTGCGGGATAAAAAATGCGGGAAAATGGCTGCAAACCATGATTAGCAGCAGACTTCCCTGGTGAGCACTAGCTTTACTACAGTGATCTAATGAGCAACTAGAGTGCTAACATTCAGAATTTATGGCAAATGTGTGACACATCTGAATGCCTTCTTGATAGAACCAAAGTAAACAAGCATTGAAAATGCAATAGATCTCGCCCTCGTTTAAGTTAAAGCCATTCTGTTTGTAATGAGGTGGCTTTTTAGCTTTGCTTTCATTAGTGTTTTTAAAACTTTCATGTAAATAACATGCATATGTATGCATATATGTATATGTATGCATGCATGTATATTTATATAGATATGCAGAATATATATGTTTATATATGTATATTACCTACTGGCGATAGCCAGTGGGTATATATAGTTAGGATTTTTTCTCTATGGGATTTCTGAAAATTCTATGTCTAATAACTTTGGGTTTGTGGACGGAATTGGCTGAAACTTTCAGGAAAATGGCACATTTTGTTTCTGAGCAGCCCCTGAAAATTTGGGGGGGTTTCGTCAAGGGGGGGCGAGAAAAAAGGGGGGTCCCAAAACGCGTTTTTCCCATTCATTTTTCCATAGGGCGGTTGGACTCACTTTTAGCTCGAACGGCTGAATAGATTTACATGAAACTTGGCAAAATTGTAGATATGGTTTGCCCGACGTGCCTTTGCTATGTCTCAATATATGTGCTCCAGTGGATTTTGAGAAATTAACGTTTAAAAAAATATATATATCTGTGACAGCGCTCCGGTTAGCGCCCCGGTTCGCGTACCTGACGCGTAACGGAACTTCGCGAAGCGAAGCTGATTGGCTCTCCGGTGTCTGTCAACATTCTAAACAGTCCGGAGCGGCCACCATCTTGTCTCTCGGTACGATCGAGAGACAAGATGTGGTGAAAAACGAAGGGGGAAAAGAAGGAAAGGGGGCAAGGTAGACCACTCCTGACCCCCTAGGATTGATGAGGGGGATATTAAAGTGCCCCGCGGGGTAAAAAATAAAAAATAATTTTTTTTTGCGATTTTACGCCGTAGAGGCGCGTCCCGGTACGCGAACCGGGCAGCTCACCGGGCAGCTCACCGGGCAGCTAACCGGGCAGCTAACCGGCAGCGTAGCTGTCAACATTGTAAACAGTCCGGAGCGGTCGCCATCTTGTCTCTCGGTAGGTTCGAGAGACAAGATGTGGTGAAAAAAGAAGGGGGAAATGAAGGAAAAGGGGCAAGGTAAACCCCTCCTGACCCCCTAGGATTGATGAGGGGGATATTAAAGTCCCCCGCGATTTTTCGCGGTAGAGGCGCTTCCCGGTACGCGAACCGGGCAGCTAACCGGCAGCGTAACGGGAGTCCGCCATCTTGTGTTTTTGGAGCGTCCGGTTCGCGTACCGGGTAGCGTCCCGGTAAGCGTAACAAGGGAAAAACCAAGAGAAACAGTAAAAAAAAAAAATAAGGGAATAGATTTCCAGCAAACTTGGCAAAATTGTAGGGACTGTTTGTTTGATGTGCCTTTGCAAGGCCTCAAGATATGTGCACGTGTGGATTTTGTCTAATTAAGGTTAAAAAAAATATATATCTGTATGCGTGCTCTGGCACGCTTACGTTACAGGTTTTGTTTGCGCTGCAGAGACGATACGTCACGGTTATGCGACGCGTCATGAGGCGTCTCACGTGGCTACGTGATACGTCACGTAATAAAGAATATATTTTACAGCTATAGATATTAGCTTTTAAAAAACCAATGAAATTCACTGAAAAAACCATAGGTTATAGACCATATATAGTTAGGAATTTGCATTTACAAAACCTTGAAAATTCACTGAAAAAAACATAGGTTAGAGACCATATATAGTTAGCTGGACATTTTATTGACATAAAACCAATGAAATTCCATATATAGTTAGTTGCACTAACTATATATCACGCACCCGCAATCCACTGCTGATGATGTCACATATTACATCATTCATGACATGGTCAGTGACATCACTGATGATATCACTGATGACATCTCAAATGAATATATCTCAGTGAATATATATATATATATATATATATATATATATATATATATATATATATATATATATATATATATATTCTTTTTATGGGGGTGGGGCAGATTTACAAGCCCCGTACACCACATTTGCGCCACCGTTGCACCTTTGTGATGCAGCAGTGTCGCAAAGCCTATGCCATGCTGCGGGGTATTTACAATGGGAATCATCTAGGGAGATGCGTCACGTTGTAAAGCCCTGTGCCACATGTGGGCGTTCAGGCACGGGGGTGGGGGGGCGTTCAGACGAAAGAACAGAAAAGTGGCTGAGTGAAATCTACAAGATTTTACTCAGTCACTTTTACAGCCATGCTGCCTCAAAATCCTGCGCCTGCTTGAAGCAGGCGTAAGGATTGACGGAGCATGTTAGGCATAGGGGCTCTATGCCATGATGTTACAGGCAGTATTTTTTCCATGATCACTGTTTTCTAATAATTTACAGCTGAATTTGCAGTGGCTTTTAGTATTTATACCTTCTTCTATGTCAATGACAAACTATGTGACCAAGCCTCTTTGGGAGGCGAAACGCGTCATGACAGATTGCTGGCTAAAGATATAGCACAAAATAAAGCACCAAGAAATTAGCACTCAGCTGTGGCTTCGCTCTGGCGTTATTTTTTCCTTTGGCTTCATTGGGAACTTGTTGGATGGCCTCTTTTCCGACATCTAATCGGCACCGAGTAGCTTCTGTGGTGCGAACGGAACCCCTCCTCATACGGGCAAGAAGCGGCAGGAAGCTGTGATTTCGTAACCCGGAATCGGAATTCTTGACTCCGGTAGGAGTAAGCCGTGAGAGCCCCTGCGAGAGAGGCACACACCGACCTGCGGTTGAGGGAGTTCACATATCGCCAAAGGATTGTTTCTGCGCACTTGCGAGTAGCCTGATCCAGGTAGGAGAGCCTTCGTAGAGCGCAGTGGGGAGTGTGCCCGGAGACGGTGTTTTTATATTGTGGACACTGTTTTCCGGTTTCGTTTGGTGCCGTGCTTAAAAAACAGCCACTGCAGGGCAATCATGTCTGTGGATGTACTAAAGCGGAGGGAGGAAGCCTCTGAATCTGTATTTGTGCCTCCGGCTGGAGACGGTGAATCAACCACCCAACGAGTGGAACAATCCAACATAAATCCAACAGCCAAAGATCTTTTTCGGAAGCTGGAGAAGCTAATGAAGAAGGAACAGGCTAAATGGTGGGAGAATAAATCCCTAACACGTTATTTGCAGGCTGGCCGAGTCCCTAGGGGATTGCGCATAACTTTGGCGCCTAGTTATGAGAACCCTGACATGTTGGAGCGGTGAGCAGCAGCAAATTTGGAACATTCTGCCAGATTAATGGGCATATTAGTGGAGTCCGCGGAGAAGGATCGTATTAAACTTCAGTCCGAAATAGAGAGTATTGAAGATGAATTGAAAGAAGTGGGTAATGATGAAATCACGCAGAAAATGAGGGATGACATGCAAAAACATTTGGAAAAAGAGGAGGACATCATTAAAAAGCGGATTGGTGTCACTAAAACGCATGCTTTTACCACGCATGCCTTTACAACGCGGTTTTTACCACGCAGTCCATTACAACGCATAATGCTTTTAGGCGCTGGATAGTGAATTATTTAATTTACTATTCCAACTCCAGTCCCCGTGGATAGCAGGGAAGGTGTTGGATAGTATATTAAATACATTCCCTATCCTAGAGCGCCCCCCAGCGCATTGCGTTGTAATGGTTTGCGTGGTAAAAGTTGCGATGTAATGGTAGTGCGTTGTAAAAAATTTGTTGTAACCGTGCTACACCTTAAAAAGCGTAAGGCTTTTAAATTTGAGAGGGACAGACTTGATTACTTGAACGGCCGGGTGTTCACTTTTGCCCGCAGGTATGACAACATCAAAGCAAGGGCGGGGAAAGGCACTCAAAAAACACTGGGAACAATATCAGTTTCCTCTTCCTCAATTGATTTGAGTTCGGCGCCAGAGAGTGAGATAGAAAGTGAACCCTCAAGATCGGAACAATTGGGGTTTACAAAACTCTCTCTTGCCCAGGAAGTGAGTTGCCTTTGCGAGAATCGGAGAGACACCCTAAGACCTCGAGTGAAACCCAATGCAAATGTTGCTCCAGGCGACAGAGAGCCAATCGCAAGCGGCTCGAACGCCGCAAATGCAACAAAGCAAAACGCTGCAGGCACAAGGAGGAACAAACGCGGAAAATGGAAGAAAGTACAACAATAAACAATCCAGAAACCAGAACCATCATAAACCTGACCCAGATTCAATTGACCAAAAAGGAGGTGGCTATCCTAGGTTTGGGATTATCATATTGCCCCCCCAGAGATTTCAATTATGCGACTACCCGTCTGGATGCATTCAGGTTTATTAGAAAACTCAAATTAAGCAAATTCCACCGCATGCAGCCATACAAAAGAGCGAAAAATTCAACAGTAAAAAGTCCATCCATCCTGACGGTGGGAGACGCCCCCTCTTTCCAGGAAATTTGGTCTCTACAACAGGAAGGGGCAGATGTCAGCCTCATGGAAGCCACACAGACAGGGGTAGGGACTGGAACAGGTACCACCCCATTCAAGGCGAAGTCAACCTTCCTACCGATCATGCCTCACGATAATCTTGATGTGTATCACGATTTCATCATGGAAGACCTAAAAAAGCTGTACATTTCCACAAACAAGAAACATTCTGCAATCAATAGACAAAATCAAAACTATGACAATCTAATCAAGAAATTAAGTAAGAATAAAGATGTCATAGTTAAACAGGCCGACAATGGCGGAAATATTGTTTTGTGGGATCGGGGACTATATATTAAGGAAGCTGAGAGCCAATTGGGAGATCAATCCTGTTACAGGAAAAGCAACTTTGGGGCCATCAGAATGGGCTGGAACGAACAAAATTCAAAACTGATGGCCTGGAAAAGTGCAGGATTGATCTCAAAAGACGAGTTCCAATTCCTAAAGAAGGATTTTCCAGTAATTCCCACTTTTTACCTTTTGCCAAAGGTTCACAAGGATATTTCTGCCCCACCTGGCAGGCCGATTATATCTGCAATCAACAGCTCCACTGAGAATATTTCAAGATATGTCGATTATTTTTTGCAAGAATGGTTAACAAAACTACATTCATACGTGAGAGATACCACTGACTTTTTAATGAAATTGGAACAAGTCATTTGGAGTGAGGAATATCTGTTAATGACTTTGGATGTCAAGTCATTATACACCTCTATCAGACATTGTGACGGTATCAAGGCAGTAGAGCACTATTTGGACAAACGCCCCATGAACTATATACATCACAACAAAATGATTATTGGCATGTTGAAGTTATGTCTTGAACAGAACTTTTTTATTTTTTGTGGCCAGGTATACCAACAACTACGAGGGGTGGCCATGGGGGCCTGCTTCTCTCCAAGTTTCGCGTGCTTGCACATGGGACTTTGGGAGGAGCAGGTCCTCATGGGGGACCACAAGGCCACAATGACCAATAACGTTGTCCTATATCTGAGGTATATAGACGATCTCTTTATGATTTGGAAGGGGTCCATGGAGGATGCTACTGATTTTGTTACGAGGTTAAATGTGAACAATTTCAATTTACAGTTCACATCTGAGATCCATAGAGAAAGGATTTTCTTTTTGGATGTAGAGGTTTACATTAATGAAATGAATTTGGAGACAAAATTGCATAGAAAAGAAACCTCTGGCAATACGCTGTTGCATGCCAGCAGCCAGCATCCTGGGCATCTCATGCGCAGCATCCCTTATGGGGAGATGCTGCGTATGAGACGCATTTGTAGCACAGATGAGGAGTGTGACAAAGCTCAGAAGGCCAGCAAGATTCGCTTTCTAGAGAGAGGTTACAGTGCAGTTCTACTGGACACAGCCATTGAACGTACACGTAACATCCCTAGATCAGAAACGCTGAGAGGTACAAACAGGGTTGAAACTGTACAGGCAGACTCAATAAAATCGAGGGCCATTGTAACTTACAGTACCCAACATGCTGAAATCAGAAAAATATTCAGCAGAAACTGGAACCTGGTTAAAAGGGATCCAGTGATAGGCAGGTTGGTCTCCAACAAACCAGAACTTACATTTCGTAAATCAATCACAATGGCAAATGCACTAGTCAGCAACAATTTGGACAAACAATTGTCGGGAACCTGGATGGACCTGAACAAGGGTTTCAAGAAGTGTCCCTTTTGTAAAGCTTGCAGACAGGGGGTCAACAAAACCCATTATTCCACCCCTTTCCACGAAAAACCCATCGCCATTAGACATAGACTCACGTGTAAAACGGAGTATGTGGTATACGTGTTACAATGTCCATGTGGGCTTCGCTATGTGGGCAGCACCCGGTTGCCTGCCCATAAGCGAATCCTACAACATTTACGAGCCATTTCTGGAAAGGACCAAACATATCCTGTAGCACGCCATTTCGAGTCAACACACAACAGTAACCCAGATGGATTACAATACTATCTGGTCGACACAATCCCGCCACTGAAGAGGGGAGGCAACAGGGATGCGAAGCTACGACTTTTGGAAACACGATATATCCAGGAATTTAATAGTAAGAATCCAGGGGGCCTAAACGCCAGTGAGGACATGTACACGTGTTTATAAAAATATCTCTTGAAATATGACAACACAATATTCCATCTGCACCCCGTTCTTTCTCCCACTGTTGGAATATGAATCGAATCACCTGGGATCAGGTGATACAAAACGAGAATAGGAAACAGGGTGGTTGTTTCACGCACGATTTTAAAATCACATATACACCATATTCACACCTGGTTGTTCTCTCCAGTATGTATAGAAGAGGCATATGAAAAGAATGTATGGTATATGAGTTTCCACTTGAACAAAGAAAGCCATTACAATTTTTAGTCTATGACTTTTTTGACTAAATATATAGGAAACAATGAACGTGGTCAGGATATTGGGATTGCGAGGTGGGAAGTGACACAGAATAGGTTTTTTCCACTCCTCCTAATATCCTTAGTTTGCATCTGCATGATTCTAGACAAATCAATATATACAGTTATGTGAAATATAGGACTTAGCCTTGTAAATATGACCTGTAGATTTGTTTTTATTGTGTACAAAATATTGGAATATTGGGATTGCGAGTTGGAAAATAACATAACTTTTGGTTTTCCACTCCTCCCAATATCCTTGTTTATGCATTTGCACATCCTTAGATAAATCAATGTAAATATATAGTTATATGAAATATGGGTTTTTAGCCTTGTAAATATAACTTATGAAATTGGTTTTAGTGTGTAAAAAATGATTATTTTACAATTTTTAAGCATTTTTTGTAATATACATTTGAACATATTTTGTATATGAAAGATGTTTACATTGTTACGGGCACCATGCCCCGGATTAATTTGCTGCTCTATGCCATGATGTTACAGGCAGTATTTTTTCCATGTTCACTGTTTTCTAATAATTTACAGCTGAATTTGCAGTGGCTTTTAGTATTTATACCTTCTTCTATGTCAATGACAAACTATGTGACCAAGCCTCTTTGGGAGGCGAAACGCGTCATGACAGATTGCTGGCTAAAGATATAGCACAAAATAAAGCACCAAGAAATTAGCACTCAGCTGTGGCTTCGCTCTGGCGTTATTTTTTCCTTTGGCTTCGTTGGGAACTTGTTGGATGGCGTCTTTTCCGACATACATATATATATATATATATATATATATACATATATTTTCTTTTTATGGGGGTGGGGCAGATTTACAAGCCCCGTACACCACATTTGCGCCACCGTTGCACCTTTGTGATGCAGCAGTGTCGCAAAGCCAACGCCATGCTGCGGGGTATTTACAATGGGAATCATCTAGGGAGATGCGTCACGTTGTAAAGCCCTGTGCCACATGTGGGCGTTCAGGCACGGGGGTGGGGGGGCGTTCAGACTCAAGAACACCTCCTAAAAGTGGCTGAGTGAAATCTACAAGATTTTACTCAGTCACTTTTACAGCCATGCTGCCCCAAAATCCTGCGCCTGCTTGAAGCAGGCGTAAGGATTGACGGAGCATGTTAGGCATAGGGGCACCCGAGCCTTGCTGGAGCTGCGCCGCGCTTGTGACGCAACTCCAGCAATGTGCCTCCTTTATGGCATCAGATGCGTCACGCATTTGTCTAGTCTCGCCCCATGGTGCACCACATTGTAAATGCGGCGCATCCATGGTGGCGCAAGAAGTGTCTGCTGTGACGCAAAATAACTGCCGCATCCCTGCTGATATGCAGGCATGCGCCAGTTATTGTAAATCAGCCCCACAATATATATTTACGAATATTTTTTTATATATTTATTTTATATCTATACTTCAGCTCTCATTCCCAAAATTTAAGAGAAATAAGCACTCACAGGTGACGTTCACTAAGGATCTTTATTCACACCAAACAAACGCCTTTTGTCCAATGCGTTTCGGGCTTGCCTTGATTCTTCAGATACTATCCATGAGGAAGGGCGCACGCCCGAAACTCGTTGGACAGGAGGACGAGTGACTATTATGCCCGTGGTAGCTGCTTTTGCCTTTCAGCATGTCCTGCCTGCATGTGCTGTCCCACCGAGGGGTAACTCTTTTTCTGACATTTATTGTGGCTGACCCAGTCACGGGGCAGCACCGCCCTTAAAATCTGAGCAGATCGGCTGCTACTTATTTGAGGCCCTGGGCAATGGCGGCTCTATAGAGACATTGTTTCCTCTAAGGGATAAAATCTTTATTGATGTTATCAATGGCAACGACCCACATGGGTAAAGATTTTGTGAACTACCAGTCCCAGAATGCAAAAGAATGCAAATTACTCACATGAGTAGAGGAAGGGCGCACGCCCGAAACGCGTTGGACAGGAGGACGAGTGAGGATTAAGCGCGTGGTAGCTGCTTTTGTGTTTCATAATGTCCTGCCTGCGTGTGCTGTCCCACCGAGGGGGTAACTCTTTTTCTGAACACAGAGGCGACTCCATACCGTGTTTTGGAGGCAACCCTCGCTACTTCAAGTGGTGGGAAGGACACACTTCTTTGATGAAGGGATTGCAAGCAGCAGTGGCGACTTACTCACCAGGGGGGCATTTTGACAAAGGAAAGTAAACCCCCGAAACGCGTTAATGCCCATGGTGTTAATTGAAAATAAAGGATTGAACGGACCTCGAGTGCTGCCTCAAGTCTTCTTCCTGTGGGGGAGACGTCTGTGGAAACATATGGCGTGGTTAGCGACGCGACTTGGAGTGTTGCTGCGCGCTAAGGCTGGCACCCCCCGCAAGTGTTAAGGGGGTCGCTACATGGAAGATCCCCTGACTGCCCCGCACGAAATCTGGAGTGGACACGGCTGCGGATGCGCAGTCCATACTTTATGGGACTACACCCTTACTTTAACGGTGTTCTCGGCGCCACGACGGATGGAAGTGCATGGGAGGGGGAGAGGACCGTGATTGACTTTTTAAATGCCCCGAAAACTAGCTACACTCCCTGCCTGCTCACACAACCCATCGGTCACTCACCAAATAAACGCACCGATGGATGGGATCGCCGCCAGCCTGGGAATGATGTTGCATGCTGGGAAATGTGGTTCACCTGCGAACACAGAGGCGACTCCATACCGTGTTTTGGAGGCAACCCACGCTACTTCAAGTGGTGGGAAGGACACACTTCTTTGATGAAGGGATTGCAAGCAGCAGTGGCGACTTACTCACCAGGGGGGCATTTTGACAAAGGAAAGTAAACCCCCGAAACGCGTTAATGCCCATGGTGTTAATTGAAAATAAAGGATTGAACGGACCTCGAGTGCTGCCTCAAGTCTTCTTCCTGTGGGGGAGACGTCTGTGGAAACATATGGCGTGGTTAGCGACGCGACTTGGAGTGTTGCTGCGCGCTAAGGCTGGCACCCCCCGCAAGTGTTAAGGGGGTCGCTACATGGAAGATCCCCTGACTGCCCCGCACGAAATCTGGAGTGGACACGGCTGCGGATGCGCAGTCCATACTTTATGGGACTACACCCTTACTTTAACGGTGTTCTCGGCGCCACGACGGATGGAAGTGCATGGGAGGGGGAGAGGACCGTGATTGACTTTTTAAATGCCCCGAAAACTAGCTACACTCCCTGCCTGCTCACACAACCCATCGGTCACTCACCAAATAAACGCACCGATGGATGGGATCGCCGCCAGCCTGGGAATGATGTTGCATGCTGGGAAATGTGGTTCACCTGCGAACACAGAGGCGACTCCATACCGTGTTTTGGAGGCAACCCACGCTACTTCAAGTGGTGGGAAGGACACACTTCTTTGATGAAGGGATTGCAAGCAGCAGTGGCGACTTACTCACCAGGGGGGCATTTTGACAAAGGAAAGTAAACCCCCGAAACGCGTTAATGCCCATGGTGTTAATTGAAAATAAAGGATTGAACGGACCTCGAGTGCTGCCTCAAGTCTTCTTCCTGTGGGGGAGACGTCTGTGGAAACATATGGCGTGGTTAGCGACGCGACTTGGAGTGTTGCTGCGCGCTAAGGCTGGCACCCCCCGCAAGTGTTAAGGGGGTCGCTACATGGAAGATCCCCTGACTGCCCCGCACGAAATCTGGAGTGGACACGGCTGCGGATGCGCAGTCCATACTTTATGGGACTACACCCTTACTTTAACGGTGTTCTCGGCGCCACGACGGATGGAAGTGCATGGGAGGGGGAGAGGACCGTGATTGACTTTTTAAATGCCCCGAAAACTAGCTACACTCCCTGCCTGCTCACACAACCCATCGGTCACTCACCAAATAAACGCACCGATGGATGGGATCGCCGCCAGCCTGGGAATGATGTTGCATGCTGGGAAATGTGGTTCACCTGCGAACACAGAGGCGACTCCATACCGTGTTTTGGAGGCAACCCACGCTACTTCAAGTGGTGGGAAGGACACACTTCTTTGATGAAGGGATTGCAAGCAGCAGTGGCGACTTACTCACCAGGGGGGCATTTTGACAAAGGAAAGTAAACCCCCGAAACGCGTTAATGCCCATGGTGTTAATTGAAAATAAAGGATTGAACGGACCTCGAGTGCTGCCTCAAGTCTTCTTCCTGTGGGGGAGACGTCTGTGGAAACATATGGCGTGGTTAGCGACGCGACTTGGAGTGTTGCTGCGCGCTAAGGCTGGCACCCCCCGCAAGTGTTAAGGGGGTCGCTACATGGAAGATCCCCTGACTGCCCCGCACGAAATCTGGAGTGGACACGGCTGCGGATGCGCAGTCCATACTTTATGGGACTACACCCTTACTTTAACGGTGTTCTCGGCGCCACGACGGATGGAAGTGCATGGGAGGGGGAGAGGACCGTGATTGACTTTTTAAATGCCCCGAAAACTAGCTACACTCCCTGCCTGCTCACACAACCCATCGGTCACTCACCAAATAAACGCACCGATGGATGGGATCGCCGCCAGCCTGGGAATGATGTTGCATGCTGGGAAATGTGGTTCACCTGCGAACACAGAGGCGACTCCATACCGTGTTTTGGAGGCAACCCATGCTACTTCAAGTGGTGGGAAGGACACACTTCTTTGATGAAGGGATTGCAAGCAGCAGTGGCGACTTACTCACCAGGGGGGCATTTTGACAAAGGAAAGTAAACCCCCGAAACGCGTTAATGCCCATGGTGTTAATTGAAAATAAAGGATTGAACGGACCTCGAGTGCTGCCTCAAGTCTTCTTCCTGTGGGGGAGACGTCTGTGGAAACATATGGCGTGGTTAGCGACGCGACTTGGAGTGTTGCTGCGCGCTAAGGCTGGCACCCCCCGCAAGTGTTAAGGGGGTCGCTACATGGAAGATCCCCTGACTGCCCCGCACGAAATCTGGAGTGGACACGGCTGCGGATGCGCAGTCCATACTTTATGGGACTACACCCTTACTTTAACGGTGTTCTCGGCGCCACGACGGATGGAAGTGCATGGGAGGGGGAGAGGACCGTGATTGACTTTTTAAATGCCCCGAAAACTAGCTACACTCCCTGCCTGCTCACACAACCCATCGGTCACTCACCAAATAAACGCACCGATGGATGGGATCGCCGCCAGCCTGGGAATGATGTTGCATGCTGGGAAATGTGGTTCACCTGCGAACACAGAGGCGACTCCATACCGTGTTTTGGAGGCAACCCACGCTACTTCAAGTGGTGGGAAGGACACACTTCTTAGATGAAGGGATTGCAAGCAGCAGTGGCGACTTACTCACCAGGGGGGCATTTTGACAAAGGAAAGTAAACCCCCGAAACGCGTTAATGCCCATGGTGTTAATTGAAAATAAAGGATTGAACGGACCTTGAGTGCTGCCTCAAGTCTTCTTCCTGTGGGGGAGACGTCTGTGGAAATATATATATATATATATATATATATATATATATATATATATATATATAACCCTAAACCCACTGTTAGATTTGGGGGTCTCTAGTTGGCACAGGTAGGTACTTGTGACAAATATGGACCCTTGCCTCTAGTCAGGGTAAGGGGGTACACTCCTAAAATAACCCTTGCTCACCCCCTTGGTAGCTTGGCACGAGCAGATAGGCTTATCTGAGAGGCAGTGTGAAAAGCATTTGTGACCACATACAGTATCCCAGTGACAACACTACAGATGGACACCACACAGTTGTATATTAAAAATAAGTATTCTTTATATAGATTTACCACAAGACCATAAACGACAAAAACACACAATACTATACTTAAGATGATAGCTTTAGCTTAATTCACTTCAGTTCTTAAGATGCAACACTTTACGTCAATGTACCATACGATGCATTGCGCTTCCACAACAAGCAATGTTGCAACGATGGAAATATGTCAAAGTTCTGGTGCAAAGAAATAAAGACATGAAGATTTTCCAGATGCGGCAGGCTTCTCTGATGATGCGAGAAGTCTCGATTTGATGCGTCAGCTGCAGCGGCTACACCCTTGTTCAGCGATGCGACGGCAACAGCTTCAGCTGAGACACTCTTCTCCGACGTTTGCGAGAAGCTTCCGTACGATGCAACAACTACAGCGGCGGCATCTTTGTTCAGAAATGCGACGGCAGCGCGCTTCTCCGGGAGATGGGAGGCACTTACCTCGAAGCAGTGCAATATGACAGCTCCAGTGGCGACAGCATTGTTCAGAAGTGCAACAGCAGCAGCAGTGACGGCTACACGCTTCTTCCTCGTTGGAAGACACTTCTCTCGATGCGGTGCAATACGACAGCTACAGCGGCGACACCCTTGTTCAGAGATTCGACGGCAGCAGCAGCGACACGCTTGTTCCTCGTTGAGTCGCGCTTCCAGCTCCTTGCAACACGCAGTCCATCAGAAGGCCCAAAACAGCAGCAGGCACTTCCAAAGAATTCTGGGGAGCTGGGGTTTGAAGTCTGAAGTCTGTTGTCCATGAGAATTCAGCAGGAGGCAAGCTCTTTTCCAAGCCCTTGGAGATACTTCACAAGTTGAAAGTAAAGCACACAAAGTTCTTTCTCCTCTCTTTGGCAGTCAGGCAACCACTGCAGGCCAATCCCCTAAGCAGCACTTCAGCTTAGGAATAGTCTCTCCTCAAGTTCTTCAGGTTCCTCTTCTCAGCAGAGGTTTCTTCTTGTAGTCCAAAGTGATCTAATTTCTTGGGATCAGGGTCCCAATATTTATACCCCAAAATCCTTTGTCCTCTGAGGGCAGAGGGGCCTTTGCCCAGTCCAATCCAGTTCTGTACCACTCTATTTACATGACTCCTTCTTTCCTTTCACAGTGCAGGGCAGAAACATCAGACACCCCACAGGAAGGTGAAGCCAGCATTATGAAGGGAATGCACAGCCCTGGAGCACTTTGTTGACATGATTCCTTCTCTTCTTTCACAGTGCAGGGCAGAGACATCAGACGCGCCACAGGGGGTGGAGACAGCACTGTGGGAGGCAGGCACTGTCCTATTCAGGTCCCAGGTGCAACTACTCCCTCCCATCTAGACGCATATCTCTCTATTCACCACTGGGCAGACTCACCCTGTCTCCTGGAATTCCCCAGCCCTGTCACTCAAACTCCAGACAAGGAATACACAACCTAGCAGAGGCAGTCCTGGATAGTTAGACAAGAAAATACCTACTTCCTAAAAGTGGTATTTTTAAACACAGAATGTTAAAAAACAAATTCACTATAAAATATGTATTTTATCATTCTGAGTTCAGGCATACTAAACTAAAATTTTTCCATGTTCCCTGAGTCAGTTAGGATTATAAAATGTAATAATCTACTGCCCATTCTGGCCTATGGAGAAAAGTAGCCTTGCAATAGTGAAAAACGAAAACGGCTGTAATTCACTGTTAGGACATGCCACCCACATCAGGGCTTGTCCTACCTTATACTTACAATGCACCCTGTCCTTGGGCCTACCATAGGGTGTCTGATATGAAGAAAAGGGAAGGTTTAGGGACTGGCAAGTGGGTGAACTTGCCCAGTCAGCATGACAGTATCAGACTGCACACAGGCTCTGTAATGGCAGGCCTTAGACACATTTTACAAGGCTTCTTCTGTGGGAGGCAACCAGTGCTGCAAGCTCACAAGCAGCATTTGGTTTACAAGCCCTGGGCACACTCAGTGCACTGTAGTAGGGTCTGACCAGTAAACCACATCAGTCAATCATGGAATCACTAATTCATACATCAATTTACAATAGGGAGAGCATATGCACTTTAGCACTAATCAGCAGTGGTAAAGTGCCCAGAGTCATAAAATATCCAACAACAGGTAAGAAAAAATATAAGAGGAAGGCAAAAAGTTCAGGGATGACCCTGCAAAAAGTCCAACACCCACCCTAAACCCAAAAGTACCCCTGCACCCCAAAACCTAATCCCACTGTGAACCCTAAAAATACCCCCTACACCCCAAAACCCTATTCCACCCTGACACCTAAAATTACCCCTGCACCCCAAAACCTAAACGCACAATGAACCCTAAAATTACCCCCTTCACCCCTAAAATTACCCCTGCACCGCAAAACCTAAACGCACCCTGAACCCCAAAAATAACCCAGCACCACTAAACCCACCCTGAACCCTAAAATTACCACTAAAACCCAAAACCCTAACACACCCTGACTCCTAAAAATACCCCAGCACCCCAAAACCTAAACGCACACTGAACCCTAAAAAATACCCCCTACACCCCAAAACTCTATTCTACCCTGACACCTAAAATTACCCCAAACCCCAAACCCAAAACGCACAATGAACCCTAAAATTACCCCCTTCACCCCTAAAATTACCCCTGCACCGCAAAACCTAAATGCACCCTGAACCCCAAAAATATCCCAGCACCCCAAAACCTAAACGCACACTGAACCCTAAAATTACCCCCTACACCCCGAAACCCTAACCCACGCTGAACCCTAAAAATACCTCAGTACCCCAAAACCTAAACACACCCTGTACTCTAAAAATTCCCCAGCAGCCTAAAACCTTTATATATATATATATATATTCTATTTATTCTATCTTTTGCAGTGCCATCATCCCCCTTCACAAAAGTGAAGGGGGGTGATGGCACTGCAAAAGATAGAATAAATCGTTACACTGTTAAACTGTGGGAGTGCTGCGTGCTATTTGCTACTTGCAACTTGGTGGAGGAATATATATATATATATATATATATATATATATATATATTTATATATATATATATATATATATATATATATATATATATACTGAAAAAACCGTAGGTTTCAGACATGTTATATTACATCATTCATGACATGGTCAGTGACATCACTGATGACATCTCAAATGACATCACTGATGACATCATCCAGTGAATGTGGTTTGGTTCGATATTTAAATATGTATTATATATATATATATATATATATATATATATATATATAGAGCAATC
>NC_136063.1:1497741212-1497851212 GCF_964261635.1 Lissotriton helveticus | reverse complement strand
TGGCACCTCATCGGGACTTCCAGGGAAGTCCGGCCATCTGGTCGCCTCATAGGAACGCATTGCAGGCGACCAGATGGCCGAGGCGATCTGGACGACCAGATGGCCGGGCACGAAAGGGAAGCCGCCCTGACTCTCCGGACCCCGTCCCGGGCACCGTCCTGGGCACCCTGCCACACGGCTGGACCCAGGACGGAGCCCCGGGTGGGGAGGCCATCCTCCCCAGGGCCCTCAGGGGCGACCAGATGGCCCGACTTCCCTGGAAGTCCCGATGAGGTACCATTCGCCTCCCGGATCCCAGCCAGGGCTCCAGGAGGTCGGGCACATTCGCGCCTAGGGTCCCCTGAGCCTCGCAGTGCGCACTTATTCCCAGAAAGAGCGGTAGCCTTCCTCCGGATTACTAGGCACAAGGTACTCTGGGACCCCTCTCGTCCTAGCGGTCCTCAGCCAGCAGCTGGACGGGCCAGGATGCCCCCCCAGCCCTGGGTCCGTCCCTGGGTCTGCCGCGTTGGCAGGATAGGGTCCGGGAGGGCCCGGGCCTGGGGTCCCCGTCCCAACCGGCCTGCCGCACTGCCCGGGAGGGCAGGGGTTCCGTTGTGCCCGGGGAGCCTTGCTGGGTTCAGGAGCTCCGGACGGGGCACTGTCCTGGGTCCTGCCGCGTGGCAGGGTGCCCGTGACGGGGTCCGGAGAGCCCGGGAAGGCTTCTCCTGCACCTCGGGGCCTGGGAACCCCGGTGGGGTCCAGGGGCCCCGCTGGGCCCCAGGTGGGGTGCTACGGCCCAGGGCCCTGTCCTCCAGCCTAGGGCCCTGTCCCCCAGCCTGCTGCACTGCCATAGGCCCGGGGCGGGGTTTTGTGGTGCCCGGGGAGCCTCCCCGTGCTTGGCTGCCTTCAGGAGCTCCGTCCGGGGCCCCTGAGGGCCCCTGGGAGGGTGGCCTCCCCAGCCAGGGTCCGTCCTGGGTCCTGCCGCGTGGAAGGGTGCCTGGGACAGGGTCCGGAGGGCCCGGGGTAGGCTTCCCCTGCGTCTCCAGGCCTGGGAGCCCTGGCTGTGTCCAGGGGCCCTGCCGGGCCCCAGGTTGCATGCTCGCGCTCAGGGCCCTGTCCCCCCGGCCTGCCGCACTGCCAAAGGCCCGGGACGGGGGTTCCGTGGTGCCCGGGGAGCCTCCCCTTTCTCGGCTGGCTTCAGGAGCCCCGTCCGGGGACCCTGAGGGCCCCGGGGAGGGTGGCCTCCCCACCCGGGGCTCCGTCCTGGGTCCTGCCGCGCGGAAGTG
The DNA here is from genome assembly GCF_964261635.1 of Lissotriton helveticus. Taxonomy (NCBI): domain Eukaryota; kingdom Metazoa; phylum Chordata; class Amphibia; order Caudata; family Salamandridae; genus Lissotriton; species Lissotriton helveticus. The sequence continues at coordinate 1,497,849,947 of NC_136063.1, read as the reverse complement.
TGCCCGGGACGGGGTCAGGAGGGTCAAGGCTGCTTCCCTTTCGTGCCCGGCCATCTGATCGCCCAGATCCCCTCGGCCATCTGGTTGCCCGGATCCCATCGGCCATCTGGTCGTCCGCAATGCTTTCCTATGGGGCGACCAGATGGCCCACTTCCCTGGAAGTCCCGATGAGGTGCCATTCGCCTCCCGGATCCCAGCGAGGGCTCCAGGAGGTCGGGTACTTTCGCGCCTTGGGTCCCCTGAGCCTCGCGGTGAGCACTTGTTCCCAGAAAGAGGGGTAGCCTTCCTCCGGATTACTAGGGACAAGTTACTCTGGGACCCCTCACGGCCTAGCAGTCCTCAGCCGGCAGCAGGCTGGGCCAGGATGCCGCCCCAGCCCCGGGTCCGTCCCTGGGCCTGCCGCGTGGCAGGAAGCCCTGGATGGGGTCCGGGAGGGCCCGGAGGGGCGTCCCCTGCGCCTCCGGGCTCCCGGCTGGGGCCAGGGGCCCCTCTGGGCCCCGGGTCAGGTGCTCCAGCTCTGGGCCCCGTCCCCCAGCCTGCCGCACTGCCAAAGGCCCAGGACGAGGTTACGTGGTGCCCGGGGAGCCTCCCCTTGCTCAGCTGGGTTCAGAAGCTCCGTTCAGGGCCCCTGAGGGGCCCCGGGGAGGGCAGCCTCCCCACCCGGGTTTCCGTCCTGGGTCCTGTCGCGTGGCAGAGTGCCTGGGACGGGGTCTGGAGGGCCCGGGGTAGGCTTCCCCTGCGCCTCCAGGCCTGGGAGCACCGGCTGGATCCAGGGGCCCTGCCGGGCATCGGGTCAGGTGCTCGGGGTCAGGGCCCTGTCCCCCCGGCCTGATGAAACTGCCAAAGGCCCGGGACGGGGGTTCCGTGGTGCCCGGGGAGCCTCTCCTTGCTCGGATGGCTTCAGAAGCCCCGTCCAGGTCCCCTGAGGGCCTCGGGGAGGGTGGCCTCGCCACCCGGGGCTCCGTCCTGGGTCCAGGCGTGTGGCAGGGTGCCCGGGACGGTGCCCGGGACTGGGTCCGGAGGGTCCAGGCGGCTTCCCTTTCGTGCCCGGCCATCTGGTCGCCCAGATCGCCTCGGCCATCTGGTCGCCCGCAATGCTTTCCTATGGGTTGACCAGATGGCCGGACTTCCCTGGAAGTCCCGATGAGGTGCCATTCGCCTCCGGGATCCCAGCCAGGGCTCCAGGAGGTCAGGCACATTCGCGCCTAGGGTCCCCTGAGCCTCGCGGTGCGCACTTGATCCCATAACGAGGGGAAGCCTTCCTCCGGAATACTACGGACAAGGTACTCTGGGACCCCTTTCGGCCTAGCGGTCCTCAGCCGGCAGCTGGATGGGCCAGGATGCCGCCCCAGCCCCGGGTTCGTCCCTGGGTCTGCCGCGTGGCAGGATGCCCTGGATAGGGTCCGGGAGGGCCCTGGCCTGGGGTTCCCGTCTCCCAGCCTGCCGCACTGCCAAAGGCCCAGGACGGGGTTACGTGGTGCCCGGGGAGCCTCCCCTTGATCAGCTGGGTTCAGAAGCTCCGTTCTGGGCCCCTGAGGGGCCCCGGGGAGGGTGGCCTCCCCACCCGGGGCTCCGTCCTGGGTCCTGCCGCGTGGCAGGGTGCCTGGGACGGGGTCTGGAGGGCCCGGGGTAGGCTTCCCCTGCGCCTCCAGGCCTGGGAGCCCCGGCTGGATCCAGGGGCACTGCCGGGCCCCGGGTCGGGTGCTCGGGGTCAGGGCCCTGTCCCCCCGGCCTGCCGCACTGCCAAAGGCCCGGGACGGGGGTTCCGAGGTGCCCGGGGAGCCTCTCCTTGCTCGGCTGGCTTCAGGAGCCCCGTCCAGGTCCCCTGAGGGCCACGGGGAGGCTGGCCTCCCCAACCGGGGATCCGTCCTGGGTCCAGCCGGGTGGCAGGGTGCCCGGGACGGTGCCCGGGACCGGGTCCGGAGGGTCCAGGCAGCTTCCCTTTCGTGCCTGGCCATCTGGTCGCCCAGATCGCCTCGGCCATCTGGTCGCCCGCAATTGATTGATTGATTGTGGGTTTCTAAAGTGTTAGAATCGACTTCCGAAGGAGTATTTCTGCGCTGTATACCGCTGGGGAACCCGTCCTGGCTTTCCCTGTCAGATGGTCCCTACTGGGTATCTCCAAAGTGAAATCAGGCATCCCCGGCGTATGTGGGGGGCCGTTGTGGAGATGAGGCAAGCTAATGCCCAGAGTTGCCGAGTGTGATCCCTAGTTAGAGTAGGCACCTAGGCGAGAATTATCGAGTCTGTTGACCCTGGTCCAAGACCCTGCCGCGTCGGGAATTGAACCCTGGTCCTGGGCCGTCCTCCGCTCCCGGGTCTGCCGCCTCTAACCAGTGAGCCACACCACTCCTCCACAATGCTTTCCTATGGGGCGACCAGATTGCCAGACTTCCCTGGAAGTCCCGATGAGGTGCCATTTGCCTCTGGGATCCCAGCCAGGGCTCCAGGAGGTCGGGCACATTCGTGTCTAGGGTCCCCAGAGCCTCGCAGTGCGTACTTGTTCCAATAAAGAGGGGTAGCCTTCCTCCGGATTACTACGGACAAGGTACTCTGGGACCCCTCTCAGCCTAGCGGTCCTCAGCCGGCAGCTGGACGGGCCAGGATGCCGCCCCAGCCCCGGGTCCGTCCCTGGGTCTGCCGCGTGGCAGGATGCCCTGGATAGGGTCCGGGAGGGCCCTGGCCTGGGGTCCCCGTCCCCCCCGGCCTGCTGCACTGCCCGGGACGGCAGAGGTTCCGTTGTGCCCGGGGAGCCTGGCTGGGTTCAGGAGTTCCGTCTGGGGCTCCGTCCTGGGTCCTGCTGCGTGGCAGGGTGCCGTGACGGGGTCCGGAGGGCCCGGGGAGGCTTCTCCTGTGCCTAAGTGCCTGGGAACCCTGGTGAGGTCCAGGGGCCCTGCTGGGCCCCGGGTTGGGGTTTACGGCCCAGGGCCCTGTCCCCCGGCCTAGGGCCCTGTCCCCCGGCCTGCCGCACTGCCAAAGGCCCGGGAAGGGGGTTCCGTGCTGCCCGGGGAGCCTCCCCTTGCTTGGCTGGCTTCAGGAGCCCCGTCCGGGGCCCCTGAGGGCCCCGGAGAGGGTGGCCTCCCCACCCGGGGCTCCATCCTGGGTCCTGCCACGCGGCAGGGTGCCGGGACGGGGTCTGGAGGGTCCAGGTGGCTTCCCTTTTGTGCCCGGCCATCAGGTTGCCCAGATCCCCTCGGCCATCTGGTTGCTCGGATCCCATCGGCCATCTGGTCGCCCGCAATGCTTTCCTATGGGGCGACCAGATGGCCGGACTTCCCTGGAAGTCCAGATGAGGTGCCATTCGTCTCCCGGATCCCAGTGAGGGCTCCAGGAGGTCAGGTACTTTCGCGCCTTGGGTCCCTTGAGCCTCGCGGTGCGCACTTGTTCCCAGAAAGAGGGGTTGCCTTCCTCTGGATTACTAGGGACAAGGTACTCTGGGACCCCTCACGGCCTAGATGTCCTCAGCCGGCAGCTGGCTGGGCCAGGATGCCGCCCCAGCCCCGGGTCCGTCCCTGGGCCTGCCTCGTGGCTGGAAGCCCTGGATGGGGTCCGGAGGGCCCGGGGAGGTGTCCTCCGGGCTCCCGGCTGGGGCCATGGGCCCTACCAGGCCCTGGGTCGGGTGCCCCAGCTCTGGGCCCCGTCCCCCGGCCCGTCGCACTGCCAAAGGCCCGGGACGGGTTTCCGTGGTGCCCGGGGAGCCTCCCCTTGCTCGGCTGGGTTCAGAAGCTCCGTCCAGGGCCCCTGAGGGGCCCCGGGGAGGGCGGCCTCCCCACCCAGTGCTCCGTCCTGGGTCCTGCCGCATGGCAGAGTGCCTGGGACGGGGTCTGGAGGGCCCGGGGTAGGCTTCCCCTGTGCATCCAGGCCTGGGAGCCGCGGCTGGATCCAGGGGCTCCGCCGGGCCCCTGGTCGGGTTTTCGGGGTCAAGGCCCTGTCCCCCCAGCCTGCCGCACTGCCAAAGGCCCGGGACGGGAGTTCCGTGGTGCCCGGGGAGCCTCTCCTTGCTCAGCTGTCTTCAGGAGCCCCGTCGGGGGCCCCTGAGGGCCCCGGGGAGGGTGGCCTCCCCACCCGGGGCTCCGTCCTGGGTCCAGCTGTGTGGCAGGGTGCCCGGGATGGGGTCCGGAGAGTCCAGGCGGCTTCCCTTTCCCTTTCCCTTTCCCTTTCCCTTGTTAGAAAGGTCAGATCTGATGCTTTCATTTGATCTGTCTACCTTTGGTATTATCTGAAGTTTTTTTTTTCCTAGCTGTCAGCCAAGGGAAAAACCTGAGATCGTACCTGATTTTGAGCACCTTGGGCTGGGTGGAAGAACTGACTTTTCCCCCTTAAACACAAAAACTTCAAAAAGTCACCCCTGGAGGCCAGAAAAGGGTCTTAGACACTCTTGGTATGTCATCTGAGGTATACTATGGGGTCCTTGGGTCCAGAACTAGAAATGTGATGTGACTCTGAGCTCTATGGCTTATAATGGGAAAAATGAGTTTGACACCAAGCACCTCAAAATGTCACAAATAGGAGTCCGACATATGCCTGGAGGCTGGAAATGAGCCCTAGCCACTCTTGTTACATCACCTGAGATATATAATGGGGTCCTGGTGGATACAGGGACCTGAAAACAGTCATGAGGGTTGATACTGAAAATTAGCAAAACTCGCTAATAGTGAGCACTTTTAGCGAGTTTTGCTAATTTGTCGAATAGCTCAGGCTGGATATCAGAGACACCATTTGAGTGCACAGGATATAAAAACACTTGTTAGAAAGGTCAGTTCTGTTGCTTTCATTTGATCTATCTACCTTTGCTATTATCCGGGCTCCCGGCTGGGGCCAGGGGCCCTACCAGGCCCTGGGTCGGGTGCCCCAGCTCTGGGCCCCGTCCCCCGGCCTGTCGCACTGCCAAAGGCCCGGGACGGGTTTCCGTGGTGCCCGGGGAGCCTCCCCTTGCTCGGCTGGGTTCAGAAGCTCCGTCCAGGGCCCCTGAGGGGCCCCGGGGAGGGCGGCCTCCCCACCCAGTGCTCCGTCCTGGGTCCTGCCGCGTGGCAGGGTGCCTGGGACGGGGTCTGGAGGGCCCGGGGTAGGCTTCCCCTGCGCATCCAGGCCTGGGAGCCGCAGCTGGATCCAGGGGCCCCGCTGGGCCCCTGGTCGGGTTTTCAGGGTCAAGGCCCTGTCCCCCCAGCCTGCCGCACTGCCAAAGGCCCGGGACGGGAGTTCCGTGGTGCCCGGGGAGCCTCTCCTTGCTCGGCTGGCTTCAGGAGCCCCGTCCAGGTCCCCTGAGGGCCCCGGGAAGGGTGGCCTCCCCAACCGGGGCTCCGTCTTGGGTCCAGCCGTGTGGCAGGGTGCCCGGGACGGTGCCCGGGACCGGGTCCGGAGGGTCCAGGCAGCTTCCCTTTCGTGCCCGGCCATCTGGTCGCCCAGATCGCCTCGGCCATCTAGTTGCCCGGATCCCATCGGCCATCTGGTTGCCCGCAATGCTTTCCTATGGGGCGACCAGATGGCCGGACTTCCCTGGAAGTCCAGATGAGGTGCCATTCGCCTCACGGATCCCAGCGAGGGCTCCAGGAGGTCAGGTACTTTCAAACCTTGGGTCCCTTGAGCCTCGCGGTGCGCTCTTGTTCCCAGAAAGAGGGGTTGCCTTCCTCCGGATTACTAGGGACAAGGTACTCTGGAACCCCTCACGGCCTAGCAGTCCTCAGCCGGCAGCTGGCTGGGCCAGGATGCCGCCCCAGCCCCGGGTCCGTCCCTGGGCCTGTCTCGTGGCTGGAAGCCCTGGATGGGGTCCGGAGGGCCCGGGGAGGCGTCCCCTGTGCCTCCGGGCTCCCGGCTTGGGCCAGGGGCCCTGCTGGGCCCTGGGTCAGGTGCCCCAGCTCTGGGCCCCGTCCCCCGGCCTGTCGCACTGCCAAAGGCCCCGGACGGGTTTCCGTGGTGCCCGGGGAGCCTCCCCTTGCTCGGCTGGGTTCAGAAGCTCCGTCTAGGGCCCCTGAGGGGCCCCGGGGAGGGCGGCCTCCCCACCCAGGGCTCCGTCCTGGGTCCTGCCGCGTGGCAGGGTGCCTGGGACGGGGTCTGGAGGGCCCGGGGTAGGCTTCCCCTGCGCATCCAGGCATGGGAGCCCCAGCTGGATCCAGGGGCCCCGCCGGGCCCTGGTCGGGTTCTCGGGGTCAGGGCCCTGTCCCCCCAGCCTGCCGCACTGCCAAAGGCCCGGGACGGGAGTTCCGTGGTGCCCGGGGAGCCTCTCCTTGCTCGGCTGTCTTCAGGAGCCCCATCCGGGGCCCCTGAGGGCCCCGGGGAGGGTGGCCTCCCCACCCGGGGCTCCGTCCTGGGTCCAGCTGTGTGGCAGGGTGCCCGGGACGGGGTCCGGAGAGTCCAGGCGGCTTCCCTTTCCCTTTCCCTTTCCCTTGTTAGAAAGGTCAGATCTGATGCTTTCATTTGATCTGTCTACCTTTGGTATTATCTGAAGTTTTTTTTTTCCTAGCTGTCAGCCAAGGGAAAAACCTGAGATCGTACCTGATTTTGAGCACCTTGGGCTGGGTGGAAGAACTGACTTTGCCCCCTTAAACACAAAAACTTCAAAAAGTCACCCCTGGAGGCCAGAAAAGGGTCTTAGACACTCTTGGTATGTCATCTGAGGTATACTATGGGGTCCTTGGGTCCAGAACTAGAAATGTGATGTGACTCTGAGCTCTATGGCTTATAATGGGAAAAATGAGTTTGACACCAAGCACCTCAAAATGTCACAAATAGGAGTCCGACATATGCCTGGAGGCTGGAAATGAGCCCTAGCCACTCTTGTTACATCCCCTGAGATATATAATGGGGTCCTGGTGGATACAGGGACCTGAAAACAGTCATGAGGGTTGATACTGAAAATTAGCAAAACTCGCTAATAGTGAGCACTTTTAGCGAGTTTTGCTAATTTGTCAAATAGCTCAGGCTGGATATCAGAGACACCATTTGAGTGCACAGGATATAAAAACACTTGTTAGAAAGGTCAGTTCTGTTGCTTTCATTTGATCTATCTACCTTTGCTATTATCTGTACTTTTTTTTCAGCTTCCAGCCAAGGGGATAACCTGATATTGTACCCGATATTGAGCACCTTGGAATGGGTGGAAGAAGTGACTTTGCCCCCTTAAACACAAAAACTTCAAAAAGTCACCCCTGGGGGCCAGAATGAGCCCTAGCCACTCGTGTTATATCACCTCAGATATATAATGGGGTCCTGATGGCTACAGGGACCTGAAAACAGTCATGAGGGTTGATACTGAAAATTAGCAAAATTGTCCCCCAAAAATTTTTTGACAAGATTTGCTAATTTGTCAAATAGCTCAAACTGGATATCAGAGACACCGTTTGAGTGTTCAAGACATAAATACACTTGTTAGAAAGGTCAGATCTGATGCTTTCATTTGATCTGTCTACCTTTCATATTATCGGAAGTTTTTTTTCCAGCTTCCAGCGAAGGGAAAAACCTCTGTTCGTACCCGATTTTGAGCACCTTGGGCTGGGTGAAAGAAGTGACTTTGCCCCCTTAAACACAAAAACTTCAAAAAGTCACCCCTGGAGGCCAGAAAAGAGTCTTAGACACTCCTGGTATGTCATCTGAGGTATACTATGGGGTCCTTGGGTCCAGAACTAGAAATGTGATGTGACTCTGTGCTGTATGGCTTATAATGGGAAAAAATTAGTTTGACACCAAACACCTCGAAATGTCACAAATAGGATCCGACATGTGCCTGGAGGCTGGATAGCCACTCTTGCTATATTACCTGAGATATATAATGGGGTCCTTGTGGCTACAGGGACCTGAAAACAGTCATGAGGGTTGATACTGAAAATTAGCAAAACTCGCTAATAGTGAGCACTTCTAGCGAGTTTTGCTAATTTTTCAAATAGCTCAGGCTGGATATCAGAGACACTGTTTGAGTGTACAAGACATAAATACACTTTATGTAAAGGTCAGATCTGATGTTTCATGTGATCTATATACCTTTGATATTATCTGAAGTTTTTTTTTCAGCTTCCAGCCAAGAGAAAGACATGATATTGTACCCGATTTTGAGCTCCTTGGGCTGGGTGGAAGAAGTGACTTTGCCCCCTTAGACCCAGAAACTTCGAAAAGTCACCCCTGGAGGCCAGACATGGCCCATAGACACTCCTGCCATGAAATCTGAGGTATACTAGGGGGGCCTGGGGTCAATACCTAGAAATATGACCTGACTCTGAGGACTTAGAATGGAAAAATAAGTTTGACCCCAAACACCTCGAAATGTTACAAATATGAGTCAAAGGTGTGCCTAGGGGCTAGAAATGGACCCTAGCCACTCTTGCTATGTCACCTGAGATATACTATCAGGTCCTGGAGTCCACTGGAACCCGCAAACAGTCATGAGTGTTGATCAGACCAAGACCAATCCGGGCTCGCCCGGCCGCTTTGGTGACTCTAGATAACCTTGGGCCAATCACACGTCCCCGTGACGGCGACGATACATTCGGATGTCTGCCCTATCAACTTTCGATGGTACTTTCTGTGCCTACCATGGTGACCACGGGTAACGGGGAATCAGGGTTCGATTCCGGTGAGGGAGCCTGAGAAACGGCTTCCACTTTCAAGGAAGGCAGCAGGCGCGCAAATTACCCACTCCCGACTCGGGGAGGTAGTGATGAAAAATAACACTACAGGACTCTTTCGAGGCCCTGTAATTGGAATGAGTACACTTTAAATCCTTTAACGAGGATCCACGGCTTTGAGAGACACAGGTGCAAGTGTCAAAATGGTGACAAAAGATTTTGTGGCCCCTGAACAAATCATACTTGGTGAGATTTACCAAGTGATCAATGCAAGCAATTTCAGATAGAGACATAATTTAAACAGCACATTGTTCCTAGTCTTGTGCTACTTACCCATGTGAAATATCATGTATGTGTCATATTGGAAAGTAGTCAAAATGTGAAGTTGAATGTATGATGTTTTTAAATTACGTCACATGTTCGAAAAAAAATGCCTTACATTCTGTTCCATAATTCTTAAACCATACATTCTGGATCCATAATTCAAAGTACAGCATAATGCTAACATCATGCGACAGTCATGTTTTCATTTTCATGCCTGTGCCATGCTTAGAAGTGGTGAGAATCTTTCAGTGATTAAATACATGTTTTTAAAAATTGGCCTCCAGTTTTTGCAAAATGTGTCACGTATATTGTGTCATCAGTCAAGATCCATACTAGATAGAGCTTGATTTCCAACTGTAAAACATTCTATAGCATGGCCTACTACAGTGTGCCATTTTAAATGCATGTGACTCACACACAAGGTACATACAATGCAATTTGAATCCATACGAGGTGATTTTCAATTTGCGGTCATCTGGTCGCCCCATTGAAATGGATAGGATATACTACAGAGTATCTGGTGCACTATAATTCTTGAAGCGTAAGAGGTACTGACTTAATTTAAATTGCAGTATGTAGCTAAGACATGTACACTTTATAGTGGCAACTCTGATGTGTGTAGCTTATAAGGACAAGGTACAAATCCAGTGTAAGCTTCAGGTAGGTTTTTCTTTTTCACTTTCATGTATGTTGAAAAACACTTTATGCTTTTGGCTATAATTCACAATATATAAATGATAGAGACATAATGTAAACAACACTGTGTTCCTAGTCTTGAGCTACTTACCCATGTGAATTATCATGTATGTGGAATATTGGAAAGTGGTCAAAATGTGAAGTTGAATGTATGATGTTTTTCAATTACATCACATGTTCGAAAAAGTATGCCTGTACATGTTGTCCCATAATTCTAAAACCATACAATATGGATCCATAATTCAGAGTGCAGCATAAATCTAACATCATGCCACTGTCCTGTGTCCATTTCCATGCCTGTGCCATGCTTACAAAAGGTGAGAATCTTTCAGTGATTAAATGCATGTTTTAAACAAAATTGTCTCCAGTTTTTGCAAAATGTATCGAGTATATTATGTCATCAGTCATGATCCATACTAGATAGAGCTTGATTTCCAACTGCAACACATTCTATAGCATAGAATGCTACAGTGTGCCATTTTAAATGCATGTGACTCACACAAAAGGTACATACAATGCAACTTGAATCCAAACGAGACGATTTTCAATTTGCGGCCATCTGGTCGCCCCATTGAAACGGATTGGATATACTACAGAGAATGATGTGCACTATAATTCTTGAAGCGTATGAGGTACTGACTTAATTTAAATTGCAGTATGTAGCTAGGACATTTACACTATATAGTGGCAACTGTGATGTTTGTGGCTTATAGGGACAAGGTACAAATCAAGTGTAACCTTCAGGTAGGTTTTTCGTTTTCACTTTCATGTATGTTGAAGAACACTTTATGATTTGTGCTATAATTCACAATCTATATATGATAGAGACATAATTGAAACAGCACATTGTTCCTAGTCGTGTTCTACTTACCCATGTGAAGTATCATGTATGTGGCATATTGGAAACTTGTCAAAATGTGAAGTAGAATGTATGATGTTTTTCAATTGTGTCACATGTTCGAAAAAGTATGCCTTACATTTTGTCCTATAATTCTAAATCCATACAATCTGGATCCGTAATTAATTCAAAGTGCAGCATAAAGCTACTATCATGCCACTGTCCTGTGTTCATTTTCATGACTGTGCCATGCCTAGAAGTGGTGAGAATCATTCAGTGATTAAATGCATGTTTTTAAAAATTTCCCTCCAGTTTTTGCAAAATGTGTCACGTATATTGTGTCATCGGTCATGATCCATACTAGATAGAGCTTGATTTCCAACTGAAACACATTCTATAGCACAGTCTACTACAGTGTGCCATTTTAAATGCATGTGGCTCACACACAAGGTACATAAAATGCAATTTGAATCCATATGAGGCGATTTTTAATTTGCGGCCATCTGGTTGCCCCATTGAAATGGATAGGATATACTACATGGTATATGGTGCACTATAATTCTTGAAGTGTATGAGGTACTGACTTAATTTAAATTGCAGTATGTAGCTAAGACATGTACACTTTATAGTGCCAACTCTGATGCTTGTGGCTTATAGGGACAAGGTACAAATCAAGTGTAAGCTTCAGGTAGGTTTTTCTTTTTCACTTTCATGTATGTTGAAAAACACTTTATGCTTTTGGCTATAATTCACAATCTATAAATGATAGAAACATAATTTAAACAACACTGTGTTCCTCGTCTTGTGCTACTTACCCATTTGTATTATCATGTATGTGGCATATTGGAAAGTCGTCACAATGTGAAGTTGAATGTATGATGTTTTTCAATTGTGTCGAAAAAGTATGCCTTACATTTTGTCCTATAATTCTAAAACCATATAATCTGTATCCATAATGCCAAGTGCAGCATAAAGCTACCATCGTGCCACTGTCCTGTGTCACTTCTCATGCATGTGGCATGTTTAGAAGTAGTAGGAATCATTCCCTGATTCCATTCATGTTTTTAGAATGCTGCCTCCAGTTTTGGGAAAATGTGTCACATATATTGTGTCATAATTCATGATCCACACTAGATAGAGCTTAATTTGCATCTGCAACACATTCTATAACATAGCCTACTACAATATGATAATTTAAAGGCATGTGGTCTACACAGAAGGCACACAAAATGGAAGTTGAATACATATGAGGCGATTTTCAATTTCCGGCCATCTGGTCGCCCAATTACAATAGATAGGATATAATACATAGCAGAATGTGCCCTATAATTCTTGAAGCATATAAGTTAAAGACTTAATTCCAATTGCAGATTGTAGCTAAGATATGTACGCAGTATCGTTCCAATACTTATGCATGTGGCCCACATAGAAAGTACATGAAATGGAAGTTGAATCCATACGAGGCGATTTTCGATTTCCGTCCATCTGGTCACCCAATTCCCAAAGATTATTGTTAATAATTTAGTGTGTTTTTATGCTATTTAGCTAATAATGGATGAAACAGTTTCTTAACATGTGCATAATGAGATAGTAAATAGAAAATTATGAAAATGTATTGGTAAAGCATATTTTGGTAGACTTTAAAAATCCCCATTGAAATACACATGCATCACCAATGCTGCAGTGAAAATAACACATAGAGATGTTTTTTCTTTTGTTTATGAAGCCTAATGTGAAGGCAAGTCACACCTATGTTTTACTTTGAAAAATTCTCTTTCCTAAAATGTATGGCTTTACCTTGTTTTTTTAAAATAGCTAACAAAACAATTGCGAAAGTCGCTTATAAAATAGTGAGTGTAAATGCTATTTTGTTTTTTTTTCAGCTTGAGGTTCATTTTAATATGAGTCTTAATTTGATGTATCACTTGCCCTAGTAAACAATTCCCAAAGTCTATTTTTTCCATTTTTCCCAAGCTCAATGATAAAAACATGCATCACCAATGATGCAAAAAGTCAAGTCCGAATATTCAAACAGCAATAAAAAATTAAGAGAAACAGATATTTGAAAAATTCCTTTTGTTTATGTGCCCTTATGTCCAAAGGCTTCCAACAAGAGCATTTTTTTGAAAATCAGGTGATTTAAAAAAAATCTGCGAACTTTTTTTTTTCTCTAAAAAAAGTTTAAAAAACTGCATTTTAGTGTAAAAAAAGTGACCGTACAATATTTTTTCACCAAATAAAGTTATTTTTGACTCAGAATACACTTAGGCTTCAGGTCAATGTGTTTTGGTTTCGGGGAGGGCGCCCAGGGGAAAAAACACCTTTGGGGAATATGCATCACTGGTGCTGCTCGCTAGAAAAAATGGTACCCCAATATTTTTTCTGAAAAAGGGGTGTGCATATGAAAGAGGGCGTCAAAATATTATGGACCTTAAATCATCCCATCATCATTCCTGGGATGATTTAAGGTCCTGGTTCCATAGCTGTATGGTTGATACTACAATCTACAGTGGCGTGATATTTTCCTGATCAGCTGGTACGAGTGGACATGGCTGGTTGAGGTTCCCTATATAAAGATGTCCAACACTGGTGCGGTGACCGAGTGGTGAACCCTGATGAATCTGCCATAAAATCTATTGTGCAGTGAAACATGTCGGTTACAGGTAGTGGTATGCGACAGTAAGCTACCATCCTTTTTAATTCACCGGCACACACTAGAGTTAGTAATAAAGTTGTACAATTGGTGTGTCTGTTGATTTTACTCTCACTTCTCTGTGTTTGTCACAGCAGGGAGCTATCCATTTAGCTTCTTGTTCAGCACCTATCCGTTTGCACAATTTGTTTTGGACACATTTCTTTTCGGAAAAGGAATGGCAACCGATGATGAGAAAGGGGCATAGAATTGGTAACATCTGCCAAGTTCCCCGAGGGTTGTTCGCCCATGAGGTGCCTTCCTTTCCACCACACAATTTTTATTATTTATCGTTCAAGTGTAGGTGGATGGACTGTCTCAGTAGGGCAGACATCACTGGATATTGTCGAGTTGAACTCTGCCCAGAAACTCCTGCTTGCAGTTACAAACAGTGTTTTGTTGTGGACAGTGAGGCATTAGAGAACACACACCTAACTATCAATTAAGAAGGGGTGTCGCTCTGGAATTTAAATAGTACATTTTCCAGGCAAATTGCGTTCTCATGTCTACTAGACGATTGCCCTAAGGACCTCCCAGACATCCCCTTGCAGGCAGGTGGAGTCAGTGACTGCACCTGCCTGCAAGAGGATCTCTAGTCCCCCTTCTAAGTGCAGGTGGGTTGCCGCCCGCACAGTGAAATATAAAGTGGCTGTTTCAAAGCCACCCAGTATTTCACTTAAACGCTCTGCCACCCAGAGCAGCACAAGTTTGCGGCTGCCCTGGGGGCATCACATTCTATGTAATAGGGCGCAATTTCTCTGTGTGCAACCGGCGTACCTGTTTTAAGGTGTGCCAGGTGCAAAAAGGGAAAGTGCACCCTAATACATAAAATGCCCCTGGGGCGCTGAGTTTACAAAGCAAGTTTGTTGTGGAGGAAGCAGCGTTATTCTCTACAGGCCAGCAGTTTGCCGGAAATGCATATGAATGTTTGCCTGTTGAGCAGCACAATATGTCAGTTGTATCACTGTTCATTTTTAGTGGGTTAGGGCCAAGCCAGGTGGAGATGTCTCACCTCCATTTGTAGATGCTTTCAAGTGAAGATGACATTGTGAGAAGTTGGCCTGGTATATGATGTTCACTATCCTAGTGAGCACCTGGCACCAGTCCAAACAACCCTTATGGTGATGGTTGTAAAGTCAACCCTATAGACCAGCTATCCTAGGGGTAGCATGGACAAAAGCAGTCTTAGGCTAAACTCAAGAGGGCATGTGAAGCCAGCTGTTTTACCATATGCAAACCTTTTAATACCAAATGAAAGGACACCACACAGGTTATATATTCAAAATATATATGTATTTATTACGCAATAAATCCCCTTAACTCTTTATGAGCACAGGAGCACAAGCGTATAACAAGAAACTTAATATAGCATACAAAAGTTGCACAAATATGGATAGGCCCTGGTGGCCCTTAAAACCATATACTAAAATAGTGGTATAAGAACCACGTCACGAACAATGGTAAGGCCTAGGGCCTTGGGAATCGCTGTGGCTACACTGGACTAACAGCAGTTAGGACGTAGGAGGCCTACAGGATGCGGGTGCAGTGTCTAAATGCACACACGTGCACCAATAGAAGTCAATGGGTGCGTAAAGTTAGAAAGTTGCAGATTTGGAAGTCTTCCGACTGAACTAGAACTTAACCACTTAAAACTAGGACACTAGGGATGTAAATCTCTACAGGAGCACCGCAGTACTCGCGTTACCTCACCCACAGGAAGCGGGTGCATCGGTGTCAAAGTGTGTCGGGTTTCGTCGTGGAGTTCTATGGAGCCTTGGAGAAAAGATGCTGCAGGCGACCAGGAGAAAAGAGTCCGGCTGGATCCAAGGGTGGATCGAAGATGTAGAGTACCTGAAAGCAGAGGGGACAGAGTCTGGGTCACTAGCCAGTGACCAGGAAGGAACCAGGAAGGAACCAGGCGATGTCGGGTTGCGATAAGGTGATGTTGTGAAGCTTGTCTCCGCTACCACATGGACCAGGAGGTGTCGATGACAACCAGGTGGTGGACACAGGCTATCCCACAAAGGCTCTCGCTGCCGGCGGTATTGGTTCTTGATTCGGAGTCAACAGGCCTTGGCAAATGCAACCCATGCAGGAATCAAAGATGGCTTCTGGATCAGACCAGTAAGGTCTGATGGGCTGCTCCTTTTCAGGGGAGCAAGGGCCAGTCTGGAGCAACTAAACCAGCATTGAAAATTCAAAGGTTCATTGTCGTAGAGGCCACTAGCCAACGGGCAATAGACCGGACAGATGCGTCAAGCAGGAAAATGCAAAAGGGCCCCACGCAGCACTCAGTGAGTGTGGAGAGGTGATCTTTGGTGTAAAAGCTGCTTGGGGATGGGGCTTCTCAATCCCCAAAGCACAGCTTTGAGCGTGCCTTGGAAGCTGCACAGGAAGCACTTTGCTGACTTTACAAGATGGCCGGTCCCACGTCTCAAGTCGCCTCCACGGGTCTCAGCTTTGCTGTGGCTGTGGATCGGGCTGTTGGATGTCTGGAAATCTGGTTCTTGTTGGTCTCTGTTGTTCGAGCTTTGGCAGGAGCAACAACAAAGCAAACCTTTGAGCTCTTGATGGTGCCTGCTTGCACAGGGTGGTCACTCCTTGACCACAAGGGAGATTCTTCAGTCTTCTACGTCGAGTAGGATGTCTAAGGGTTCAGAGTTCTGTTTCAAAGTTTCAGTCAGGATTATCTAAAGTCTATGGACACAGCTCCTACCTTTATTCCAAATCAAGGGGCTGGATTACCTGCTAGGTCCCTCCTATCGGTGGGACCCAGGAAGGGGGTGGTTACACCCCTTTCCCTTTGTCCAGTTTTGCGTCAGAGCTGGGGCTGGAGTGCCCCAGCTGGGCTATGCATGGGACACCTTGTGTGCCCCAGGCAGTGTCTCGTTTCATTCAGCCCTCCCTGCCCCAATCCACTATCTCCTGTCTGGGGTGGTGCTAGCACCTCCCTGTGACAGGAAACCTTTTGTCCAGGCCTCCCCTGCCAGAGTTTCGGTAAGCAGCAGGAGGCCAGACTTGTGTCTGTGGCAACAGCATCCATTTTGTGATGCTGAGGCTCTGGTTAACTTTAACCGGGATTAAGGTTAGTAACATGTCTTCTCCCTCTAGAAGGGTGGAATGCTACTCCCTTCGCCAGAACTGGCGAGGGGGTAGTATTCCAAAGCGTATGACAACTTACACGACATGTTTTGATAAAGCCAAACCAAAGATAGCATCTAACCACGAGGATTATAATGCACTTAAGAGTATATGGTATGGCAGTATCCTAGGACAGCTATAAGGACATGGTTCCGAAAGCTCCAGACAGGCTCAGCTCATGCTAGAGCACCATCTCACATAAAACCAAGCACTCTGCCTACAGGATTGTTAAGGCCTGCCATAGGAGTGACTTATAGGTGCATATGTGTCCAGATATAGGTTTAGACATAGGTATACTATATCTAAGCAAGGGGTGATTACACGACCTTGCCCCAGCTGAGTGATCAGCCAGTTGTGTCAGTTTGGATGGCCAGCCAGGGGTGGCAAAAGATATGCTGCAGCCCCTGGTAGGCCTTGGATGCACCTATGCCCTGGGTACCTATAGTACTCTGTACAGAGGCTCATAAGGTGACCCAATCCCAATTGGTGATGTACCTAAAGTACTTGGTTGGGAATTTAGAGAGAGAGCAGCAGGGCTGTGGGTCTGATTAGCAGGCCCACAGCCACATTAAGTCGAAAACCAGTGAAGCAAAAAGCAAAGCAAAAAAATGGGGTGACAATAGGATAGCAGACCCATCTCTCCTACATACCCCCCCCCCACCCCCCCAAACACAGGGACATTAAACTTAACCTTGACCAGATAAGTCTTCATGTTCTATGTGGAAATACCTGGAGAGACCATCTGCATTGCCATGGTCAGTCCCTGGTCTGTGCTCCACTGTAAAGTCCATCCCCTGTAGGGAAATGGACAACCTGAGCAGTTTGGGATTTTCACCCTTCATCTGATTTAGCCACAAGAGGGGCTGAATCTTGAAGTGAGTGCCAAACAAGTATGGTCTCAACTTCTTCAGGGCCCAAACCACAGCAAAGGCCTCCCTCTCAAAAGCTGACCAAAGTTTCTCTCTAGGGGTCAGCCTTCTGCTAATGAAAGCAATGGGCTGGTCTTGACCATCTACATTAAGTTGTGAAAGCACAGCTCCCACCCCAAACTCAGAAGCATCTGTTTGGACAATGAACTCTTTGGAGTAGTCAGGACTCTTTAAGATAGGTGCAGATCACATGGCCTTCTTCAGGTCATCAAATGCCTTTTGACAGCTAACTGTCCACTGAACCTTTTTTGGCATCTTCTTGGATGTCAGATCATTGAGTGGTGTCACAATGGACCCATAATTCTTGACAAATTTTCGGCAGTACCCAGACAGGCCCAAGAAAGCTCTGACCTGTGTCTGGGTGGTTGGAGGAGCCCAGTTCTGTATGGTCTGGATCTTACTCTCCAGTGGTTGAACCTGACCCCCACCTACAAGGTGGCCCAGGTACACAACCTTACTCTGCCCTATCTGGCACTTTGTGGCCTTGATAGTTAGGCCTGCCTTTTGCAGGGCCTCTGAAACCTTCTTCAGGTGGATCAGGTGATCCTCCCAGGTGGAGCTGAAGACAGCAACATCATCAAGATAAGCTGCGCAAAAGTCTTCCAACCCAGAAAGGACTTGGTTCACCAACCTTTGCAAAGTGGCAGGTGCATTCTTCAAACCAAAGGGCATTACCACAAATTGATAATGACCTCCCGGGGTTGAGAAAGCTGTTTTGGCCTTGGACTCCTCAGCTAACCTGATTTGCCAATAGCCTGCTGTCAAATTAAATGTGCTCAGAAATTTGGCAGAAGCCAATCTATCAATGAGCTCATCTGCCCTTGGAATTGGGTGAGCATCTGTCCTAGTGACAGCATTGAGAACTCTATAGTCCACACAGAACCTCATCTCTCTCTTACCATCTTGGGTGTGAGGTTTTGGTACAAGGACTACTGGACTGTCCCAGGGGCTTCCTGATGGCTCTGTTACTCCAAGTTCAAGCATTTTCTGCACCTCAGTCTTTATACAATCCCGACATGGTCAGGTTGCCTGAAGATCTTACTCTTCACAGGCAAACTGTCACCAGTGTCCACCTCATGGGTGCACCAGTTAGTCTGACTAGGTGTTAATGAAAACATATGTCTATGGGCCTGTAGAACTTGTCTGCAGTCCCATTGCGGTTGGTCAGTGAGGGAGCCTGCCAAGGCCACTCCATCAACTGAACCATCATCAGGGTTTTGGGATAGCAGGTCTGGGAGAGGGTCACTCTCTTCCTCATGTTTTCCATTTGTAGCCATGAGAAAGCCCATGTCTGCCCTGTCCACCTATGCCTTCAATCTGTTGACATGGAGCACCCTCTGGGGGCTCCTAGGGGTGCCGAGGTCCACCAAGTAGGTGACCTCTCCCTTTTTCTCAATTATGGTGTGGGGTCCAGACCATTTGTCTTGGAGGGCTGCTGGGGCCACTGGCTCTAACACCCACACCCTCTGTCCTGGCTGGTACTCAGTCAGCACAGCCTTTTGGTCATGCCAAGCTTTCTGGAGTTCTTGGCTAGCCTCAAGGTTTTTGGAAGCCTTCTCCATGTATTCAGCCATCCTGGAGCGGAGACCAAGTACATAGTCCACTATGTCAAGTTTAGGCTTTTTGAGAGGTAAGTAAGTAAAATATTTATTGTTTCTGATTAATTAAAACCATTACAAAAATACATTTGAGTGCACATGTCGTTAATAAAAGTCTTAAAAAGAAAGATCGTCATTATTAATATTTGTATTAATAAAAACAGTGGGGTTTAAAAGTGACCATAGTTCGTTATATCTTGTCTGGGCCAACATCATGGCTTGTTAATTTCAACTCTGCTAGCTTCAGGAATTTCACCAACTTCCCATTTAGTGACGGAAATCCTGGATCGAAACATGCAAGAACTGCTTGTCTGCGTGTGCGTATTCTGTGTTCATTAAAAGACATTTTTAGCAGAGCAGCTCTTTCCTCTTTCAGCCTCAAGCAGGTACATAGCAAATGTTCAATATCTTCATTCTCTGCACCACATAACCTACATTTTATCCCACCGTTCCTTCTCAACCATGGTTGTAAGTGTGGTATAACTGGTAGGATTCCTAGCCTATGTTTTAAAAAGGCTTCTTTTGTTTTCCTGCAGTACCCCAGTCCGAAATAAGGTTGTAACCTGGGTGATTTATATGTACACAGAGTCATCCAAGTGTGATGCCTATGGGAAAAGGTGGCTTTGTCCTCTACAAGCAAGAGTCTCTTTATATTATTATTTGCTACACATTTGAATTGCGAATGCGATAGTGGGATTTCCCATAGTTCTTTCAGTCCTGTAACAATCAAGGACTCCTCCAAGTATTTTTTCTCCGGCATTTTGGAGGAGCTGCACAGATCTTGCCAGAGCTGATGGTTCAGTGTATTCTCTGGTGAATTCTTTATGTTATGCCAGCACTTAATATAGGATCCTCTCCTTGCAAGCGTTTGGCTCGTTAGTCCAAATTCAAGCCGGATCTGGGCTTGTGAGGTATAAGATGGCAAATTTAAGAGAAGTCTGTATGCTTTTGAAATGATTGTATCCAGCAGTTTCACGTCTGTGCCTTTCAATGCCTCGCTGCCGTAAGTAATGGATGACTGTATTTTTACTTGGGAGACGCGAAGCAGTGGTAGAAGAGTAGGGTCAGTCAGCTTAGTTTTTAGCTGTTTTAGTGTTGTCGCGATCAGCATACCTTTTCTCTTTATGGCCTCAAGGTGGTTTGTAAAGCGACCTCCTTTATCAACTATGATTCCCAGGTATTTATATTCAGAGCAGTTTGTAACTACCTGTGTAAACACGTGTCCAGGGATGGCGAAGACAGCGAAGATAGCAGAAGATCGAAAGATGATGCATCGCGAACACTTTACTACATTGACCAGAGTCCTTAGGGGCGACACCGCCGGTGTGTGAGTAGTGTGCGACCCCCACCCCCATTTGTAACTTTAAAGCTCCCTTGAGCAGCGGGCTGACAAGCCTGGGATCCCGCACCTACGCGCCTGAGTGGTACTATACCTGGCAGATATTGGCAGCCATCGACAACCCCAGTACACGGCCTATCCCTGCTGATGAGGGGTAATACCCCGAAACACGTGTCCAGGGATGGCGAAGACAGCGAAGATAGCAGAAGATCGAAAGATGATGCATCGAGAACACTTTACTACATTGACCAGAGTCCTTAGGGGCGACACCGCCGGTGTGTGAGTAGTGTGCGACCCCCACCCCCATTTGTAACTTTAAAGCTCCCTTGAGCAGCGGGCTGACGAGCCTGGGATCCCGCACCTACGCGCCTGAGTGGTACTATACCTGGCAGATATTGGCAGCCATCGGCAACCCCAGTACACGGCCTATCCCTGCTGATGAGGGGTAATACCCCGAAACACGTGTCCAGGGATGGCGAAGACAGCGAAGATAGCAGAAGATCGAAAGATGATGCATCGCGAACACTTTACTACATTGACCAGAGTCCTTAGGGGCGACACCGCCGGTGTGTGAGTAGTGTGCGACCCCCACCCCCATTTGTAACTTTAAAGCTCCCTTGAGCAGCGGGCTGACGAGCCTGGGATCCCGCACCTACGCACCTGAGTGGTACTATACCTGGCAGATATTGGCAGCCGTCGGCAACCCCAGTACACGGCCTATCCCTGCTGATGAGGGGTAATACCCCGAAACACGTGTCCAGGGATGGCGAAGACAGCGAAGATAGCAGAAGATCGAAAGATGATGCATCGCGAACACTTTACTACATTGACCAGAGTCCTTAGGGGCGACACCGCCGGTGTGTGAGTAGTGTGCGACCCCCACCCCCATTTGTAACTTTAAAGCTCCCTTGAGCAGCGGGCTGACGAGCCTGGGATCCCGCACCTACGCGCCTGAGTGGTACTATACCTGGCAGATATTGGCAGCCATCGGCAACCCCAGTACACGGCCTATCCCTGCTGATGAGGGGTAATACCCCGAAACACGTGTCCAGGGATGGCGAAGACAGCGAAGATAGCAGAAGATCGAAAGATGATGCATCGCGAACACTTTACTACATTGACCAGAGTCCTTAGGGGCGACACCGCCGGTGTGTGAGTAGTGTGCGACCCCCACCCCCATTTGTAACTTTAAAGCTCCCTTGAGCAGCGGGCTGACGAGCCTGGGATCCCGCACCTACGCGCCTGAGTGGTACTATACCTGGCAGATATTGGCAGCCATCGGCAACCCCAGTACAAGGCCTACCCCTGCTGATGAGGGGTAATACCCCGAAACACGTGTCCAGGGATGGCGAAGACAGCGAAGATAGCAGAAGATAGAAAGATGATGCATCGCGAACACTTTACTACATTGACCAGAGTCCTTAGGGGCGACACCGCCGGTGTGTGAGTAGTGTGCGACCCCCACCCCCATTTGTAACTTTAAAGCTCCCTTGAGCAGCGGGCTGACGAGCCTGGGATCCCGCACCTACGCGCCTGAGTGGTACTATACCTGGCAGATATTGGCAGCCATCGGCAACCCCAGTACACGGCCTATCCCTGCTGATGAGGGGTAATACCCCGAAACACGTGTCCAGGGATGGCGAAGACAGCGAAGATAGCAGAAGATCGAAAGATGATGCATCGCGAACACTTTACTACATTGACCAGAGTCCTTAGGGGCGACACCGCCGGTGTGTGAGTAGTGTGCGACCCCCACCCCCATTTGTAACTTTAAAGCTCCCTTGAGCAGCGTGCTGACGAGCCTGGGATCCCGCACCTACGCGCCTGAGTGGTACTATACCTGGCAGATATTGGCAGCCATCGGCAACCCCAGTACACGGCCTATCCCTGCTGATGAGGGGTAATACCCCGAAACACGTGTCCAGGGATGGCGAAGACAGCGAAGATAGCAGAAGATCGAAAGATGATGCATCGCGAACACTTTACTACATTGACCAGAGTCCTTAGGGGCGACACCGCTTGGTGTGTGAGTAGTGTGCGACCCCCACCCCCATTTGTACCTGTGTTACAAGTACCCAAGTGTGCGGCTTTTTATTCCCAGATATTGACAGTACTTTGGTTTTGTCAATATTTGCTTCAAGTAAGTTCTCTTCGGCGTATCCATTCAGCGTGTTAATGAGATTCTGGAGTCCTACTTTGGTATGAGTAACCAGGACCACGTCATCTGCGTAGGAAATGCTGGGCAGGTCTTTACCCCCCAGTCGGGGTGCATGCGCATTGCAGGCTTCCAGAGCAGGTGGCAGATCGGCAGTAAATTGATTAAATAGGGTAGGTGTTAAGACGCACCCCTGCTTGAGGCCTTTTGTCGTTGGAATACGCCTGGAGCGGTGGGTGCCATTCCCAAGCTTTACCTCAACCCACGTATTAGAGTGCAGTTCGATCAAAAGGTTTAAGAGAGGAGAAGGGATCCCCCAGGCGGCTAGTTTTCTCCAAAGATTGGCTCTGTTGACTTTTTCGAAAGCCGCCTTGAAGTCCACAAAGCAAAAGTGAAGAGTTTGTTTAGTCAGTTTTGCTTTGTCAATAAGTAGCGATAGTGCCAGAAGATTTGTTGTAGTTCCCATATCTCTAAAAAATCCAGTTTGACTAGATGGAATTATGTTGCACTTAGTTGGCCATTCGTCCAGCTGAGTCAGAAAAAGCCCTGCAAAGTATTTTGTATGTCCAGAAGGGCTATCAGGCGATAATTCTTTGGTAACATTCTGTCCCCCGCCTTATAAATCGATGAGATAACTTAACCCTTCCAAGAGGCAGGGAGTCGCCCAGAGTGGCTGACAGACGTCCAGAGGGGTGTCAGGGATTTTCCCCAGTAGTCCGGGTCAAGTTTGAAGAGGGCTGGAGGAATTCGGTTTGGCCCCGGTGCACCATCACTCCTTCCTTTGGAAATTAATTTCCTGAGTGTGACAGCATTGATTTCGATTTCGGCTTTTTCGTATAATTTTGTTGTTTGTAAAAGATGGCCCTTCTGGGCAACCTGTGGCGTGTTTGTTACAGCGGCCTGTTGGTTGAAATGGGTGTCTAAGAAGGATTCCCGGGAGCTTTTGGTTATATATGATGTTATTCCACCATGTTTTGGATTTAAAAATGTATTTAGTGTGGACCAGAATCGGGCGCTGTTACTTCCCTTAGAGTCATAGTGAAGTTAAGCCCAGAAGTCGTCTTCATTAGATCTTTTGACCTCCCATTATTAGATTGTACAATCCTGTATAGTCTGTAACTTTACTTCCCAGTAACCAACCTTCCAGAGCATTAGTGGCACAATCAACAAAGTCAGTCCAGTCCTGAGTCTGTGTTTTCTGGGTGTAACTGAACATTACCTGTACGGTTCAGTGGTTAAGCCAAACCCATCAATTAGAGCACTCTTCAGGACAGTGTAGTTTTTAGCATCCTCATGACTAACAGTGAGGAGCTTGTCCCTTCCTTTTTCTGAAAAGGAAAGCCACAAGATTGCTGCCCACTGACCCGGGGGAACCTGCTGTACCATTCAGGCCCTCTCCAAAGCAGTTATCCACTTGTGGATGTCATCCCCATCTTTATCCTGTGGTAAATATTTTAGTAATTTACCTTGATCATAATTTCTTGACATAAATATTAAATTCAAGTATGAGGAGCAGAGTCCGTGGTGGTTCGAATTCAGGGTCTTTATTCAGTAACTCGAGTTAAGGGAGAGCTCCGTCACCTGAGGAGGATCGGAAGAATCTCTAACTTTATTCTCAGAACACATGGAAATTTAAAGAAAAAAAGAGGAAGGAGCTTCCCTTCAATGCATGCCCGGATCATATGTTGAAATAAACAGAAGTCATGTATGCCCGGATCATATGTTGCAATAGAACAGAAGTCATGACCATAAAAGGAGGCAGCGTCGTGAAAAGGGGGCACATGGTAGATAAAATAAGGCTGAGTCATGATTTAGAATGAGGAAGCACAAGAGAGGCAAAGGTGTGAAGAAATAACGCTAGGCTGGTTCCTTAGATAAGAAAGAGAGAGTCGTGACAGGATGTCTGTTTGTCGTGTTTCAGCATTCGGGGGCTCTTCTTCTCGGAATTGGTTGTCGTGGTTTAACAGAACGGGGGCTATTTCTCGGAATTGGTCTGATTATAGGGAAATGGTTACAGATGGGGGGTCTTGTTCTCGGCATCGGCTTGACCACAGAAATGTACGGTTTAAGTGAGGAAACTGGTTCACGGAATCGCCCTGAGCATAAGGATGTAATGTTGACCTTTTTGGGGAAGAAGAGTGCGTGTGCAACTTCGTAAGGTGCATGATCAGCGGGACATAACTTTACGATAAATAATCATTTTCCACTTTCCCCCCTTGTCCCATAATATACCCTTCTAAAATTCTTTGCCTTTTCTAATCCACCTCTATACTCATTAGGCCGTTTACTTGTTCCTGTAACATAATTCTTTCCTTCTCTTTCTTTCTGGACTGGGTTTTTGGAATACAGGTAGTGGCACAGGAACTACAGAGTGCTGGGCCGCACTGAATACAGAGGCAGCAGGTGAAGAGAATGGCTAGAGCGAGACCTATGCCTGTAAGCGCCTTCCATCCCCATGAGGACAGGAGGCCCCAGAGCCAACCTGTCAGGGATCAGG
Organism: Lissotriton helveticus; assembly: GCF_964261635.1. Lineage (NCBI taxonomy): Eukaryota > Metazoa > Chordata > Amphibia > Caudata > Salamandridae > Lissotriton > Lissotriton helveticus. The sequence goes on along the minus strand of NC_136063.1, from coordinate 1,497,825,183 downwards.
CACCAGTGTCTGCATCTAGTTTTCTGGAGAGTATATGAAGGCGGGAAATAGCAGAATACACTGAGGGTGCATTGTCTGGGATAAATACACAGCAGCTGGACCCGATCAGTTCACATACACCACCACGGTTAGCCAGTATGATATCTAAGACCATACGGTTCTGTAACATCATGAGTCTGTCGGCAGCCATCTCAGCGGTGATGTTACTTAATGCACCAGCTGATACGTTTATGGCTCCCTGGACTACACGAGTCAGTTGTCTTATGTGGCGGCTATTGATCATAGGCCCCCAGAATGGGATGACTCCTTTAAAGAAGTCGCCGGCCTCTTGGTCTGCTGTATCTTCAGCATCTATGGCCCCCCTTCGCCGTCTATTAATCACGGTCGGAGGGTCACTGAGATGATAATCCGCTGGCCTGAGAATATTTGCCTAAAGGAGGTAGTGTAATTAAAGAGGGAATAACTGGTGTTTTCAGTATTGTCTGCTCTGCCCCATGTAGTGGTAAGCGTTATCATTCTTTCTACGGCTCGTGCTGTCTTTGTCTTTATCTCATTCCAGGTACTAGTGTTCTTGATCTGGGTCTCGGGAATGTTTCTAACAGAAGCGGAGAATATCATAGAGAATGCATAGGTAGAACCAGCATAGCCGAAAGGGAGAGGAATAAAAGGCATTCCTCCATGTACGGAGTGTGGCATTAGGCCGCAGACCCAACAATTGGTCTTGTTAATTACCAGTTGATGTTGATGGAGTGTGGAGATGAACGTGTTATTGAAGAATTCACTTCGTCTGCTCTTGAGGTGTGGAGGAAGATCTATGTATGAGTGCATCGCAGTGTTGTTCAAAGGCATGGGGGAAGATGGTGGGAAAGCTAGATGAAGGAACCAACCTAGACAAGACATGATGCAGAAAATGAGAATCAGGATAGTAAGGAGAATAGAGATCTTGTTCTTAAACAAGTTCGCACAATGAGTCTTTATCTTCATGATTTCGGCTGCTTAGTCTTTGAGAAAGAAAAGATGCACCAGTGACCGGACTCTTCCCAGCAACCGCTTCACCAAGCGTCCGTCTTTGGCTTAAATAGCCACTGGCAGGCCGGTTTCAGATGCAATGTCTTAAGTCTGCTTGGGATAGGATCGCAGCCGCGATTTGTACTCTTCTTGGGGTAAAAGTTCTGGAAGGGGTAAAACAAAGTCTGTCGTTTCAGTGTCTTTAAAGTCAGATTTTTCAGTGTCTCTGGTCTCAGGATCAGCAACAGTGTCCGAAGGAGTTGGTCCATAGAAGGGTTTACAGTGGGAGACGTGGAGCCAGGCTTTTCGTCCCTCGACCTTGACGGCAGTCCTCGTCGTCAGCAGCACTAGCTTGGGGGACGTCCGCCTTTAGTCCAGAGGGCTGGTTCGATCAAATTTCTGACGAGCACCCAGTGACCAGGCAGAAGGGGGTGCTCGTCGGGCGTGGTTTTGTCGGGAAAGGATGCAGCCACCTATGAACGACAAGAGCGTAGTGCAGACATCAAAGAAGCCAAGTAATTAGTTAATACATTCGCATCAATGGCAATTAACTTTTTAGGAGATGGGACACCCCAGATATTCGGAGGCCTCCCAAAGGTGACCTCGTAGGGAGATAGGCCCGTCCGGGAATTTGCCACCATTCTCATATAGAAGAGGGCAACCGGAAGGGCTGTAACCCAGTCTATTTGCTTGTCAGCGCAAATTTTTGCCAACTTCGTTTTTAATGTCTGGTTATGTCGTTCAACTAGGCCTGCTGCTTGGGGATGCCTAACACAGTGGAACTTCCAGGTGTATCCTAGCAGTAAGGAGACAGCCTCCATCAATTTAGAGGAGAATGGTTGTCCGTTATCAGAGTATATGACTCTTGGCAACCCATATCGAGGGAAAAATTCCCTCACCAATTGTTTTTTTTTTTGAAAAATCTTTTTATTGAAACAAAACAAAGTTAAACAATGACCGGGATGCAGAAATCACATTATCAAGTATTTCAATGACTCACAAATAAGCACGATACATTGCAAATATTTATGAAACAGGCCTAAGAAGTCTCGAGATCCTCAGGTGTCAGTTCCAGGGCAGGTGGTTCACAGATGCCCCCACGATAAGAATTCCAGGCACTCGATATCTTGACCCATTTACGGGGTCGCCCCCTGGACACGTAGACATACTTCTCACGGAACATACACCAGTCCAGGTCTTCCATCCACTTACTAACTCTGGGAGCTCGGGCCGCCCCCCAAAGCTGAGCAATGTTACGTTTAGCAATTGCACACGCTAGGGTCACCCACACTCTCCCATGTATCGGCAGGTCCGTGGGTTCCCACACATTTAACAAACACCTCCTCACCTCAGGAGCAACCCGAAACTCCCACACTTCACTCATCTTTTCATGAATACCATCCCAGAACTGGCGGACCTCACGACATTCCCAAATTATATGCATGAATGACCCCGGCAATCCACAGCCTCGTCGGCAGTCAGGTGAATCCGCCAGCCCCATTCTCTGCAAGTACAGGCCCGTCACATAGGAACGGTGAAGGGTCCGAAGCTGAATCAGTCTCAACCTCATTGGTACCGCTATCTCTCTGGGGGAAGCCACCACCTCCCTCCAATCCTCATCGTCTAGTACTAGGCCATCGGCCACCCACTGACTACGTAAATGCACTAGCGGATCCTCTGAGTGGTTGACCAGTTTGCGATACGTGAGGGAGATCGATTTAGTAGGCAAAAGGCCATCCAATAGGCGATCCTCCAGAGGGGAGTATTCCGGTAGCTCCTCACCACGAGGAACCGCCGCTTGCAAGGCATGTCAAATCTGCAGGTAACGGAACCGCTCAGTGTCATGCAATTGGTATTTGGCCTGCAGCTCCTCGAAGGTCAAAATCCCACTCCTGCCCCATAGGTCGCGAATCCGTGAAATGCCGATGAGATCCCACCGGTCAAAACCCTTCGATTTCCAAAGCATTCCCAATCTCTCAGAGCTCCAGAGCGGCGTCGACAAAGTCAAGCGTCCCGCCCAATGGAGGGCGGTGTTGGCCTCTTGCCACACCGTCGCGGAGCGCAAAGTAGGCCCCGTCAGCGGAAACCTCCCACGGCGAGCATATAGAATACGGGTGAAATCGCCCCCTGGTAACTGACTACGGTCCATCTCATATCCAGGGTCATTGGGAGAGCCGTATATCGCCTGATTGATAGGGGCCAACTGTGAAGCCCAGTAGTATTTTCGGATGTTCGGCAGCCCGATCCCTCCATCATACCACGGCAACATCAGTTTGGAGAGGGCGATACGCGGGCGTCCCTCCCACAGCAAACCGCGCTGGAGAGACTCTATCTCACAAAAATACGACGGGGGAATCGAGTCAAAGGAGTTATGGAGAGCATATAGAAAACGCGGAAGGGCCATCATCTTAAAAAGGGTGGCCCGACCTAGCATTGTGAGAGGCAATGCCTTCCACCGCACCGTGTCCGCACGCAGTCTAGCCAAAGGGGGCAGGAGGTTCAACCTGTGGCGCGTCGCAGGATCCAGTGAAATATGAATCCCAAGATAACGGAAACTCGTTGACTCCACCCTCACCGGACAATTATCAGGAACCCTGGGGGGATCTCCGCGCAATACAAACAACACCGATTTAGACCAGTTTATCAAGAAACCCGAATGCCTGCTGAAAACTGCTAGGATGTCCATAAACGCGATCAAAGAGGACCGACCGGGGGGAGGAAAGATACAAGAGAATATCATCCGCATAAAGCGAAATCTTGTCTTCCCACTCTGGAGTCCAACGCAACCCCCTGATGGAGCGGTCCCAGCGCACCCAGGCCGCCAGGGGCTCCAAGGCAAGAGCGAACAGTAACGGTGAAAGAGGGCAGCCCTGACGAGTACCACGCCCAAGAGAAAAGTCGCTTGACCTGTGATTGTTTACAACAACCCGAGACAACGGAGCAGAGTATAGAAGTCGGACCCAGCCAATGAAGCCGGGGCCGAAGCCTAATTTGGTTAGTACGGCAAAGAGATAGGGCCATTCCACCCGGTCGAACGCCATCGTGGCATCCAGCGACAGTAAAATGGCGGGCTCGTAGATATAGGAAGCATTCGCCAGGACACCATGAAGGCGCCTTAGATTCAAAGCAGTGTTCCTCTGGGGCATGAAACCAGACTGGTCCGGGTGCACTAGGGTGGATATTACCTTTACAAGCCGAGTGGCGAGAAGTTTAGCCAGAATCTTGGGCTCCGCGTTCAATAACGAGATCGGGCGATAAGAGGAGAGCTCAAGCGGCGGTTTGCCCTCCTTATAAATAACAACAATATTAGCCACTCGCTGGTCGTAAGGCAATTGACCACACTCCAGACTCTCAGTAAACATGCCCCTCATATAAGGGGCCAAGCGATCAGCGTTAGGCTTAAACAATTCAATCGGGAGGCCATTTGGGCCAGAGGCCTTTCCAGAATGCACTCCCCTAATGGCCATTGCCACTTCGTCATTGGTGAGGGCAGAGTCCAAGTAGCCCCTATCGTCATCCGACAAAACCGGCAGTACAAGATCACGTAACATACCTAAGCCGTCTGCCTCGGTGAACACTCCGTCGGAGGCATAAACTCCAGAATAGTAACGAGCAAACTCCTCCGCTATCAACTGGGGGTCTGACGTGACCCCAGAGCCCGCGGTTTGCAGCTCCGGGACCAGCCTAGAGCCCCAGTCACCCTTCTCCAACCATGCGATTAGTTTGCCGGCCTTGTCACCATGTTCATAAATTCTATCCTGCGTGGTATCTAACTGCGCCCTGGCGGTATCGCGAGTCAGAGACTTGTATTCATCCCAAAGCAACCCGAGGCGATGATCCACCCACGGGTCGCCCCCAGAGGAAGCAGCGATCTCGAGGGTCAATAGCTCCGCCTCCACCCTGTCTATCTCAGCCCTTCTCTTCCGTTTTTGCTCGGCAACCAGTGATAGGACCTCCCCCCTGACGACTGTTTTGTAAGCCTCCCAAAGAGAACATCTAGAGGCGACCGAACCCTGGTTTTCTCTGAAATAAGTCTCAGTCACCCGTCCCAATTCTCGTTTCACCACAGGATCGCGCAATCTCCAAGCTGGGATTGGGGCAATCCTACCCACATCACCACGACCCACACTCACACGTAGCCACAATGGCGAGTGATCAGAGATCCCTCGCACTAAGTGCGCCACTTCGCTAATCGCGGCCACATGGGCCGCCGGCAGAAGGACGTAATCAATTCTAGAGAGGGATTGATGTGCAGCGGAAGCATGCGTATACTCCATCCCTCCCGGGTGTCGTGCGCGCCAGCTATCGATCAAGCCAGTAGACGAAAGGAAATCAGGCAACCACTTGTAAGAGGGCAGTAAGGCACGGGCAGGGAGCCTATCCAGTGTTCCATCCACAACTGCGTTAAAATCACCCCCAATCATCATTAGTCCCATGGGTAGAGTCAGGAACACCCGACCCAGGTCACGGAAGGTATCAGTCTGCAACGAGGGGGGAACATACACAGACACAAGCGACACAGATCTACCCTCCCAAGTACCAGAGATGGCCACATATCGTCCACGATTATCAGACCAGGTGGAATTAATGGTCAACGGAAACGAATTCTTGAGCAGAATACCCACTCCCCTGGATCCCGAAGTAAAACCAGCATGGGCCACCAGCTTGTAGCCACCCCTGTGCAAGGCCATACAACGTTTTCCCAACAAATGGGTCTCTTGTAGCAGTACAACATCTGGAGACCTCCTTCTAATAAATTGGTTAACAGCAGTACGTTTGATTCTATCACCTAGGCCATTGACATTCCAACTAAGGACCGAGAATCCCAGGCCCTGTCTATAAGTGGTCATTTGTATGGGATAATCGAGTACATTTCAAAGGATTTCCGTGCATATTCCGGTCACTAACTACACAAACAACCACAACCCAACCCCCTCAACCCGAAACAAAAACTCCCCCCACCCTGCACCCCTGCATGTGATTCGTACACATCCCCAACTCGCAGTGTGCCTGTCGCCCCCACAAACTAGTTCTAAACGTAGAAAAGGAGGAGGACCTTACAACAGGTCACCAGCCCCCACCACCCTAGACCGCCCGAGTCCCCCCAATATTACCCAAATAGGATTAACAAGGCAAGAAGCAGGTACAAAGGGGGGGCGAGTATACCCCAGGAACCCCGCAACGTGAAGGAGTTAAAGCATATAGTCAATGTCAAACATTATCTGACAGGACGTCAGTCCTCGTCACCGACATTAGAGTCACCCTCGGGACCGGGATCCACAAGATGATCGAGCCAGTTCTCCGCCACCTCTGGTGAATCAAAAAACCAAGATTTGCCAGCATGTTCGATCCGTAGGCGGGCCGGATACAACATAGAGTATTTCATTTCTCGGTCCCGCAGTCTCCTCTTTACTGGCACAAATCCTTGCCGTTGTCTCTGCACCAACCGGGTAAAGTCAGGAAAGAACAGCAGTGACGCATTTTCGTAGGCCAGCGGGCCCGATGATCTCGCCGACTGCAAAATGGCGTCCCTGTCCCGAAAATTCAGGACACGGGCAATAATAGGGCGAGGACGTGCCCCAGTTTGGGGGCGACCACCGGGCACTCGATGAGCCCTCTCCACTGTGAAAAAGTTACTCAATCCCTTCGGTTTCAGGTGCTTCAGGATGAGATCTTCAACGAAAAGGTCTGGGGAGGCCCCCTCCGCCCGCTCCGGGACCCCCAAAATGCGGACGTTGTTTCTCCGTGCCCGTCCCTCGTACTCATCGAGCTTACGGTCGAATTGGGTACGAGCCGATTTGAGGTCCGACACCGCTCTCTGCAGTTCCGACACATCATCAATGAGACTCCCCGTTTTGATCTACAAGTCTTTCACTTTCTCCGAAGTCTTGGTTAAATCGGCCCTGACAAGACCCACCTCAATGGTGACGGCGTCCAATTTCTGATCAATAGAACCCAAGGAGGACTGAATACCCTTGATGGCCGCCATCACCTCCTTCATCGTGGGTTCATCGCCAGTCGGACCCTTCTCAGGGTCCCGGATCGGAGAGTTCTTCGCCTCCAGTGAGGCGTCCTTAGAAACAGCATATTTATCGATCCGGTTCGATTGGACCGGACGGGTCGATCTCTGGGTCTTCGGCTTGTCCGGGTCGCGATTCGCCATCTCGATCGCAAAAGAAGGTGAAACCCACCACTCCTCGGTCGAGTGGAAAGGTAGTTTGCGAGAGTAGGGCTCGGCGAGTCTCAGAGAGAGGGAGGGCACCTCAGTCTCCACTCGGGTACAACAGATGATAGTCCGACCGGCCACTTCCGGTCTAGGTGCCCGATGTTGTCGCACTGTGCCCCGGGCTGTGGCACACTCTGGGTCCCGGGCTCCGGCGTCGAAGGCCCCAATATTTCCGACGACGATAATTGGTCGTCGAAGCAGTCGATCGATCCCAAATTTCACCTAGTGACTCAGGTGACAGTCCCCCACCAGATAGCGGGGACTGGGTGCAGGATATTTATGCCAAAGTGGCAGTCAGGATGTGGCGGCCGGCGGAGCCGATGCTCAAGCGGCCATCTTGGTCGCAGGCACGGCTCCTCAATCCTCACCAATTGTTTAGCTGTCATCTGGGCACCATAGTCTGGGACAAGGTATGCCTCCGTCTATCGGGTTAAGGTACAGACTACTACGAGGACATACTTATATCCCGACATCTCTCCATCTGTATGTAGTCCATTTGTAAGACTTCGAAGGGGTGATCAGGAGGATGGAACCCTCCTTGTTTAACTGAGATACTTTTCCCTGGATTGAACTGACAGCAAATCATACAGGTTCATACTTTTTGTTTGGCTGCTGCACGTAGATGCTTGTTGTGCCATATCAAATTCAGACTGTCTAACATTCCTTTTTCTCCTAGATGTGCGGGACCATGGGCAGTGTCTATCATTACGGGAACCATTAGGTCAGGGAGAAACCATTTGGACTTGTCTTTTGTTACCCAACCTTGATCTGTATGTGAACCTCCCTCCTCCTCCCATTTTCTCTTTTCGGTCTCTGTGGCTTGGTTTTGGATGTCCACTACATCCTTGGTGGGATCGATAACTGGACAGATAGTTCTAATGGTGGTTTCGGTGCTTAGTGTTCCTGTCTGAGCAGCATGTTTGGCGGTGGTATCTGCTAGAGCATTACCTCTAGTGATAGCGTCTGTGACCTTAGTGTGTGCTTTACATTTCAGTATGGCTACTTCTGCAGGTCTGTGTATTGATTCTAGTAGCTGGAGAATAAGATCTCCATGTTGGATTTTTGTTCCATGAGAGGTAAGAAAACCTCTCTCCCTCTAAAGGATGCCAAAATTATGGACTACCCCGAACGCATATTGCGAATCGGTGTAGATATTGACTCGTTTTCCTTTGGACCATTCACATGCTTGGGTAAGAGCTATTAGTTCTGCTGCTCGTGCTGAATGTACGGATATTCTGGCTGCTAAAAGGACTGTGTTCTCTGTAGTGACAGCATAGGCCGCCGAAAGTTCGCCTGATTGGAGGCGCATACAGGAACCGTCTACAAACAGTGTGTGTTCTGGTGTACTTAGAGGGACATCCGTAAGATCAGACCGGGGTTTTGTGACTAGTTCAACTACCTCAAGGCAGTCATGGATCTGGTTGTCAACTGGGACAGCAGGCAGTAGTGTGGCTGGGTTGAGGATATTGCATCTTTCGATGATGATGTGGGGTTGGAACAGAGTGACTTCATAGCCTGTAAGGCGAGCTATGGTCAAGTGTTGTGTTTGTGTCCTATTCAAGAGTAATTCTACTGCATGGGGGACTTGTACTTCCAGAGAGTGTCCTAGTACTATGGAATCACTTTGTCGTATTGCTAGAGCTGTAGCTGGAACAGACTTCAGACAGGCAGGCAAACCTTGTGCAACAGGGTCGAGAGTGCTAGAAAAATAAGCACAGGGACGATGTTTGTTGCCTTGTGTTTGTGTGAGTACTGACAATGTAGTACCTAAAATTTTGGACTCGTGTTATAAACTTCGTCGTAACACGACGATTTTTATTGTCAAAAGACCGAATATGACAAGTACGCTATGCACAAGCATTTTCGTCAAATTCGAGTGACGATTTCGCCCCGAAATCGTCATTATCGTTCTGAACCCTTGGGTTCCATTTTGAATACGGCAGCCATTTTGTGAGTTGCCCTCACATAGGCAGATGAATTAAGCCAAATTCGATTCCAAAGGACACGTACACCTTAATTGACTTCTCTGCGACCTGGGCAAGCTGGAACCATTGCCCCAGGCCGAACCTGCCCGGCCAGTTCCTCTCCCAGTGGCCGAACGAGATAGCATCAAGGCACAGCCTGCCATAAACCTTGTCATCACACACACACCCTGCCTAATCTTGCTCACACCTGTCCCTGCTCTTTTCTCTCTTACTTGCTTTATGAGCAGGAGGTGCCCGTTTTTATTGGGGGTCCGTCGATATCTGATGAAAATACTGGGCCTTGCCGGATAATTTATTATGGGCTGGACAAACTGAAATGTGGGCTTGTCATCATGACTCTGCTTTTCCTTTGTAGTGAAAACATGTGAATGGTATACTAAAATGTAAAGAATGTTTGCCTAAAGCATAATATTTCGTATAAAAGGAGAAGCCTGGCTTTGTAAGATTGAGCAGTCTCCTGAGAATATACATACCGTGTTGTTGTACTTCTAGGACGCCTGTTACTTGGTTGCAGCCAATAAATTTGATCCTTGACTTCACCTAGAAGACTCTGAGTTTCTGTGTCTGAATCAGGAAAGTACTCGAGGTCTTTGGGTGTTGTCCCTGGCACCGCTGGGTTACCGGTTCGGTACCGGTTCTGAAAAACCCAGTACCTCAGTTGGCGCCCAACGTGGGGCGATACCAACGGTACCGGTCCAAGCCTGAGGTTCGTGAGGAGCTTCGTGGGAAAATTCTGGAGGAAGGCCGCCACTTCATCGACCCCTGCATGTCGACGTGGTCCGAAAGTCTTTGCTGCGAGGTTCCCCGCTTCCCAACGGCTACGAAGGACTGCTGCCCTGGCTATCGCCCTGATTTGGACCCTTGATGTTTGGTAGAGCGAAACGATAGACGAGTCTTCTGGTGACGTCATCGATACCTCAGTTAAGTATAAGTGGAGCGTCTCCCAGTGCTTAGTTTGGTTCTTAGTTTGGGTATCCCTTCGGGATCTTTGATTTGGAACTTGCAAGTACCAAAGCCAAAGGACTCGTGTATTCACGAGAATATCGTATTCGATAATCCTTTGAAGTTTGAAGCTAGACTAGAGAGCGAAGATGCCTGGTCTTAGCAGACTTGGAAATTTGTTTTGTCTTGGTTGTAATAAAAGGGATTCCCGATTGGAGGACTCGTGTCCGGTTCCTCCGATTGGAACTCCAACATATGAACTGTATGTGAAACATGGAGTAGGCCCCATCACATACAATGAAGTGTGGATCAAATACACCAGAAATGATGGTGTTTTAAAATGGCCCCAATACGGTAGCTTTGACACAGAAATCCTAGATAACCTTGAGGTCAAACTTTTTATGAAGAAAGCCCGGCCGGCAATGTTTGACTCTTTCCACCTATGGCGTAAGGAAGCCAAACAGAAGGAAATTAAATTAGCGAAGAAAAATAAGAGAGAAAGGGGTATATCGATAATGCAAGCTTCTATGCAGTACAAAGATAACGAAGAAGAACAGATGAGTGAGCAGTTGCACAGGCAACGTAAAATGGCCATCGATAAATGCTATCCTGTTTTGCCGCCTCTTCAGCAAGATGCAGCAAAAAGACCTTGAACAAGATCCCCTAATGTCACATTTGTTAAGTTCGCCACCCCCTTAGGCGCAGAATTCTACGGCACCTCCGCAACCTTTAGCTGCGCAACCTGTGGTTGCATTGCCTCCTGCTCCTCCACAACAACCAGCTGCCTTTCAGCTGGCTCCTGCTCTTCCGGTACAGCCTCCTCAAGGGCCACCAGCTTTTACATCTGCTCTTCCTTTGCTTTCTGCAACTTTGACTACTATAACGACTACCACTCCAGGTATTCCTTCTGACACTGCCTCTGCATCTGCCTTGACTCACCCTGCTTTTACGCTTGTCTTTTCCTCGACTTCTCCCTCTGTTCGTCAGAGAATGACTAGTACTGTTACTAGTCTTCTGTCTCCTTTCTTTGGAGAGACAAGTCTGACTCCTGTCTCTGAGCGTAAACAGTTGCGTAGTCAACTGCCTGATTCTAGGGAGAAAGAAACGTTGAATTATTTGGCACATAAATGGGTGACTGACCCGACGAAATATGATCTAGAGTCTGTTATGGATGTCTTTTATCAATGGGAAGCATTGAAACAGAGATACGTTTTTGATAAAATGTGTACTTTCCTTTCTGAGGATTTAGAGGAAAATGATGTAGAGCCTAATCCGCCTGAGTTGTGTCATGTACGGCTCGAGTTTTCAAAAGGCGCAATTTTGGGTTCAGATGTTAGGAAAGCAGTTGCGACTTTGTTGTCGCTTAGGACTGAAGATGTTTCCAAATCATTGTTTGAGTCTGATTCTCCTGTCAAGAAGAAGGGAAGACAATATCCCATGAGAGAAGTTCCCCCACAATGGAGAGAGGGTGACCCAAATGCTAATCCACTTATTCCGCCACACTTTCAGCGTGTGTGGGTACATGTCCCATGGAAGCGAGCTGAAGTTTTAGCCCTTAAGCAGACATTGCCCGATCCCCGTAAAAATCCTGCAGGGTATTACAAGGAGTTGTCACAGACTGCAGGTTCATGTATCATGAATTTAGCCGATATAGACATGTTGTTTGGGAACGTTGTTCCACAGCCTTTATGGGGAAAGATTCGTCATGCAGATCATGATCAAGAGTTGGGTGACTTGTGGGCTAATATTGCTGCTACAGATGCCCGGCAAGTTGGTGGTGCTAAACCTGAGCCTTTAGTAGCAGAACTTCCTGGTAGGATAATTGATTACATGAAAACTTTAATGCCTGCAATGCGTGTAAATTGGGATAAATTGTCTGCATGTAAGCAGAAGAAGGATGAAACGGAGTCTGATTTCTTCACCAGGTTTGAAGAGACGTTTGTCGACCACAGTGGTCAAGATATGAGCACAGAAGGTGGTCAACGGTTGTTCGTCGATAAGTTTGTGCACAATCTACTTCCAGAGTTGTGTAAGAAGTTGAAGGATTCAGAGAGTTCTTGGGCAGTTTCGTCTTCAGCACAGATATTAGCTACGGCACAGTATTATGAAAATCGAGATAAAGATGAGAAAGATAGAGCAGAGAAGAAAACTAAAGAGTTACAAATGAAAGTCCTGTTACAGCAAGCATATCTGCCACGTGGTGGTGGTGGTCAGAATAATGGTGGTCAAAATAATTATCAGCAGCCTCAACAGTTTCAAAGGCAAAGAGTAGAGTATACTCAACCACGTGTTCCTGTAGGTCCCAATCAGTGTTCGTACTGTAGGGAAGAGGGTCATTTTAAGTATAGTTGCCCTGTTTTGTTACAGCGCGCAAATGGTGTTTCAAACACAAGAGGTAGAGGTGTTCAGCAAGCGCCTAGAGGTAGAGGACGTGGAAACGTCCCCCAGAACACACGTTCCTTTCTGCCGCAAAATTCTATGAATAGTTTTGATCAGCAGAATAACGCGTCTGGTAGGACAGCTCAGTACTATGCTGATGATTACTATGCAGAAGATGAGAATATGGAAGATAATGGTTGCTAGGACAGCCATAGACAAGGAGAGGGAGTTGTTTCAGTTCCTGTAGATCAGAGTGGACCCTACGTTGAGGTGATTACATCAGGTGTGTCAGAACCTTTTCTGTTGGATACTGGTGCTACGAAGAGTTCTATTATGCACTCAAAACTCCCTGGCGCTCCTTTGTCTGAATGAATGTTTCTGTAGGTTTTTCTGGCGCCCCGGTTAGGAACCTGATTTCTAGTCCTATGTCCCTTTCTGTTGGTCCTTGTGAATTGGAAGCACCCCTTATTCTGACGACAGATTGTGGTGAAAACTTGTTGGGATTGGATCTGTTGAAATGATTGTATGCGACATTGTATTGTTCTCCTTCGGGAGTACAACTTACACTGGGTAAGAAAGTGGTTTCCTCAATGTATTTGTCGAAAGACAAACTCCCGACTGAATTGTCGTTTCTTCTTGATATTCTTTGGGCTACTGGTCCTAATGATGTGGGTCTTTTGGAAATACCACCATATGTTGTGACATTGAAAGCCAATGTTAGAATGCCACGTTCTGATTGAAAAAGATGTGATTGAAGAGACAAGAGGCAACGTTTGCAATAGTCCTGTTCTGCCTGTTTTGAATCGTACTGATCCTTCCCAGCCACCTGTTTACAGATTTGTGATTGATCTGAGAGAGGTCAATAAAATAGTTTTGCCACAATTTCCAGTTGTCCCTGATATCACTGCCCTATTGACTATGATTCCAGCTTCTGCCACCTGGTTTTCGGTGATTGACTTGAAGAATGCTTTCTTCAGCATCCCAATTGCCGAGGAGAGTAGGGATATTTTTGGCTTCAGTTTAGGAGGTCGAAGCTTCCGCTTCAAACGCGCTCCCCAGGGCTACTGTGAAAGTCCATCAATATATAGTCAAGCTCTAAAGACACAGCTTGATACAATTGTTTTACCTAAAGGTGCTACACTTGTTCAGTATGTCGATGATTTGCTTGTCGCTGCAGATACTGAAGAAATATGTAAAGAAGCCATGTTGTCATTGTTGCGTCTTATGTGTGATTTGCATCACAAAGTGTCTCTTTCAAAATTGCAATATTGTCGACAAGAAGTGACCTACTTAGGTAATTTCTTATCGAAGGAGGGAAGGAAAATGACCCCAGAAAGAATTCAGGCAATAGTGAAATTGAGTGTGCCAAAAACACAGAGAGAAGTGCGTGCTTTCCTAGGTATTACATCATATTGCAGACAATGGATACCAAATTTTTCTTTGCTGGCCAAACCCTTGGTGGCATTGACGTGTAAAGATACACCAAATCCCGTTCCTTGGTCTGAAGATTGCCAGAAAAGTTTTTCTGAATTGCGCACAGCATTATGTTCGGCTCCTGTGTTGGGTACCCCTGACTACAGTAAGCCTTTTACATTGTACGTCCATGAGAGAGAAGGTTGTGCATTGTCAGTGTTGACACAGTTGTTTGGAAACAAGCAACGTCCATGTGCGTATCTTTCGTCGACTTTGGATCCGGTAGCTAAAGCATTGCCAAGTTGTTTAAGAGCCACAGCAGCAGCAGCTGTTTCTATTCGGCAGTCTGCTGGTCTAGTGATGAATAACACGTTAAATTGTAATGGTCCCACATGCAGTAGACACATTGTTAAACAGAACCAAGACACAGCACTTAACTAGTGCTCGATTGTCAGGTTACGAGTTGACATTGTTAGCGAGTCATGTGCACATAAAAAGATGTAACACACTAAACCCAGCTACATTGCTGCCAATTGTAGAAGAGTTAGATGCTTCTGAACAGCATGATTGTTTTCTCAGAACAGAAGAAGAAACAAAAGGGAGAGTAGATCTTCTCGATACTCCTCTTGCTGAGTGTGATGGTACATTATGGCTGGATGGTTCATGCTTCAAGCTTCCGAATGGCAATACGGCTGCAGCATATGCTGTGACGACTTTGCATACGATTGTTGAAACTGCACGTATTCCACATAATTCAGCTCAAGCAGCAGAGTTGATTGCACTTACACGAGCATGTGTGTTGTCGAAAGGAATGAAAGTGACCATACATACCGACAGCCAGTATGCGTTTGGTTTGGCTCACAGTTTTGAACGATTGTGGAAAGAACGTGGGTTCCTGACTTCGCATGGAGCTAAGATACAGCATGGTCAGTCGGTGAATGAGCTCCTTGAATCACTGACCTTGCCATTGCAAGTTGCGATTGTGAAATGTAGTGCTCACAAGAAAGTGACTGATAACGTTGGTCGTGGTAATGCATTTGCTGACGAAGTTGCAAAAGAAACAGCAAGGAATGTGATGAGCCGAATGTATATTGCAGGCCCTGCAAGATGGGTAGGTGATGTTGGTATGTGTGAAGATACGATAGAGAGTGTGAAGTCTATTCAAGCTGAAGCTACAGAGAAAGAATTGAACATGTGGAGAGAAAGCACGGGTAAAATGGATGCGAATGGTTGTTGGGTTGAATTGTCAGAGCATCAGCGATCATTGTTGCCCGATGCGTATGTGCTTGCGGTAGTTACAATGGCACATGGAATGGCTCATATCAGCGTGAAAGGGATTTGCAAGTTGTTGGCTCCAGTATGGCAAAATTCTGGAATTCCTAAATGTGCATAGAATGTGGTCAAGAATTGCATGGTGTGTCTGAAGTACAATCCTGGTAGGGGAACCCCAACTCCAGCTGGTCATTTTGCTCCTCCTACGTATCCGTTCGAGGTTTTGCAGCTAGATTTCATCCACATGGAAAGGTGCAACAACTTAAAATACGTACTCGTTGTTGTTTGTGCCTTTTCAAGATGGGTAGAAGCCTATTCCCTAAAAGACAATACTGCCTTGTCCACAGTGAAGGCCCTTGTGAAAGAATTCTTCCCTAGATTTGGAATGCCGAGAATGGTCTGGAGCGACAATGGGAGTGAATTTGTGGGTCGAGTGATGAAGAAAGTATATGAAGGGCTAGGCATCCAAAAGAAATTTCACGCTGCAAATCACCCCCAGTCAGCTGGACTAGTAGAATGCTACAATGGCACGTTAAAACTTAAACTGGCCAAGATCCAAGCGAGCACTGGTCTTAAATGGCCTGATGCTCTGCCCTTAGCACTCCTATCCACCAGAATGACGGTACATTCGCAAGTGAGACTTAGTCCTTATGAGATCGTTTTTGGCCACCCGGCCAACATATGGGGAGTGCCAAGGCCCACGAAATTCAGTGAAATCGAACACCCTGTTTTGCTTGACTATCTGTACGAATTGATGGCTAAATTGAGTGTTTTACACCAACAGATCCATGACTCTCTACCTCAGGCCTCTGAAGCTCCAGGACACCCCATTGATCCTGGATCCTGGGTTTTGGTCAAGAATTTCCAGCGAACAAAGAACGACCAGCCCAGGTGGACCGGCCCACACCTCGTCCTTCTTTCAACAAGATCAGCTGTTCGAGTGGAAGGGAAGAAGCACTGGATCCACGGGGTCCATTGTAAAAGGATCCCTTTGCTCTGCCATACGTCCGGTGGGTCAAGGAGGGTATCGCTGACTCAGAAGCTGAAACTGTGCCTCGTTTTCTGCCCTTCAGTGATGCACGTGTAAAAGGAACTAACTCTGAACGTGAAAGTGAGAACATTTTGCAAGAAGCGGTGCCACCATCAAAGCGATTGAACACTACAGAGCCTGAACTCCTGTTTCAGGACCAGACAGTACCTGGAAAGAAGCGCTATAATATGAGGCCGAGACCTATGGACAAATAAAAAAAATTTCTCTGCTATTTTTGAAAGCGCAGCTCTCCCATCTGTGAAACTTGCTTATTTGTGCTTTTCGAACCACCATCCGGGTTCCGCTGCTAGGGTCGCGATTGCCCAAAGTCTTTGGGGTGCAGCTGACGACGTTAGGTCGACAGTTCTGGTTGGTCTAAGGGAGTTGCCCTAGACTGACAGAAGCATTCCTTAGCAGAAACAACCTACCATCGCGAGCAGCATTTTAGAGAGGATGGAGTTTTTCGAGATGGAGAGATCTGCCAAAACTATGAACTTTAGAGCTAGAATATGTAAAATGATGACAAAGAAACGCTTTTTGATATTGTGCATTTTCATGTTATTCAGTGTTATGATATTTTTAATAGGAAATGTTTTATTCTCTTTTCGAGTAACATTTGCACCCACTACATTGCCCGTACCTCCTCCTACTGTTTCCTCACATTCTTTTCAACCCCTTCCTGAAAATGAATCTGCTAGGAGATTAGAGTTTATTAATAACTCCTTCGTTCAGTTTTGCACCAACACCAACTGGTAATGAACACGACTAACTGTTGGGTGTGTGGTCTTATGCCTCACACAACGGATAAAGGTATCCCTTATCTGGTCCTGCCTTTCAGCCATAATGGTTCTGTGTGGGCATACAGAACAATATTCATCTACGCACGTGAAGTCCACCCCCTACGTTCTGTAAAGGACAATCCCAAGAATAGTGCTCTAGTTAAGGGTATAGTCGATATGATTAAGGAAGATATTTCTTATGAAACTACCCGGAAGATGAGACACTTGCATATATAGGATGGAACGTAACAGGATATGGAGCGAGAAGCAGCAAGCTAAGAGATCTTCCCCGATTTGGATCGTACCCCATCAGGGTCACCTATGTCTGCAAGGTAATGGCAAGAATCCAAGAGCTCAGCTAGGGAAGAGTATCTGTACTGAAACATATGTTTTTGGGTCTCAGACTTCCCCTGCGTTCTTAGCAGCTAAGGGTACATATTTCATCTGCCACAATAGAGCCTATACATGGTTGCCCCCTGACTTTTCGGGCATATGTTTTGTTTTGTTCCTGTTGCCTCCCACCTACACAGCAGCGGCAGATTACCACAAGACAAGGATAGTTAGATGTGTCTTGAGTAAAGAAGACACTGCAGGACAAGAATTTGGGGACTTCGTAAAGGGTTTTCTGCCGTTCTGGGGACCAATAGTTAACAGCAGGAACATAAGGCAATTGACAAGGGTGGTTGAGTCCACCGTAATTGAAACTGCTGGTGCCCTTAGTAACTTGACTGCTGAGCTCCAGTCGGATCGTCTTATGACCCTTCAGAACAGGGTCGCGCTTGACGTCATACTTGCAGACCGAGGTGGGAATGTAAATTGATCCAATCGAGTTGCTGTGTTTTCATTCCAGATAACGCTCCAACAGTGTACCTGGCCATCTCCAAACTGCATAAGATTTCCGAATCTATTCATGTGGATAAAGGAGATTAGTCGTTGATGGGATGGTTCTGGGAACTGATATTTGCTTGGGGATGGAAAATTCTGATGGTCATTGGGATGGTCTTAGCCATTCTTTTCCTGTTCTGTCTGTGCGTGCAGTGTGCTCCTGCAATATGTGGCCTCTGTCCTACATCATGTGTAAGGAAACCTGTATCAAGAGACGAGCTAAGTAATAGGATGATGTTACAGCAACATCTCAATGACTTTAGGAATATAGACCTGGACTCAGATTAGCATGAGGATAGGTTTATTGCCTATGTAACGGCAAAAGGAGGGTCTGTAGTACGTAAAATTTTGGACTCGTGTTATAAACTTCGTCGTAACACGACGATTTTGGTGTCAAAAGACCGAATATGACAAGTACACTATGCATAAGCATTTTCGTCATATTCGAGTTACGATTTCGCCCCAAAATCGTCATTATCGTTCTGAACCCTTGGGTTCCATTTTGAATACGGCAGCCATTTTGTGAGTTGCCCTTACATAGGCAGATGAATTAAGCCAAATTCGATTCCAAAGGACACGTACACCTTAATTGACTTCTCTGCGACCTGGGCAAGCTGGAACCATTACCCCAGGCTGAACCTGCCCGGCCAGTTCCTCTCCCAGTGGCCGAACGAGATTGCATCAAGGCACAGCCTGCCATAAACCTTGTCATCACACTCACACCCTGCCTAATCTTGCTCACACCTGTCCCTGCTCTTTTCTCTCTTACTTGCTTTATGAGGAGGAGGTGCCCGTTTTTATTGGGGGTCCGTTGATATCTGATGAAAATACTGGGCCTTGCCGGATAATTTATTATGGGCTGGACAAACTGAAATGTGGGCTTGTCATCATGACTCTGCTTTTCCTTTGTAGTGAAAACATGTGAATGGTATACTAAAATGTAAAGAATGTTTGCCTAAAGCATAATATTTCGTATAAAAGGAGAAGCCTGGCTTTGTAAGATTGAGCAGTCTCCTGAGAATATACACACCGTGTTGTTGTACTTCTAGGACGCCTGTTACTTGGTTGCAGCCAATAAATTTGATCCTTGACTTCACCTAGAAGACTCTGAGTTTCTGTGTCTGAATCAGGAAAGTACTCGAGGTCTTTGGGTGTTGTCCCTGGCACCGCTGGGTTACCGGTTCGGTACCGGTTCTGAAAAACCCAGTACCTCAACAAGGCTGTACCTTCCCGTTCTGTGACAAAGAGGACAAAAGGTTTGGCATAATCGGGTGTAGCTAGGACAGGTGCAGAGCATAATGCTTGTTTGAGGGTGTCAAAAGCAAAGGTATGATCAGGTGTCCATGGCAATGGGGAAGAGATTGTGGTTGTTAGCTGTATCAGGGGTTTGGCCAAGTATGCAAACTGGGGAATCCATTGTCTACAGTAAGACGTGAGGCCAATAAAGGCACGGACTTCCTTCTGTGTCTTGGGTACAGGAATGTTAAAAATGAGTTGAATGCTTTCAGGTGTGAGTGCCCTACCCTCCTTTGACAGCAGGTGCCCTAGGTAGGCCACCTGCTGTAAACACAATTGTAATTTTGATGGTGACACCTTGTGGCCATGCTGTGCAAGGAACATTAGGACAATTCGTGATGCTTGTTCACATTCCGTTTCGGAGCGTGCAGTGATCAGTAGGTCATTGACATATTGTAATAATGTCGTATTGGTGGGCAGAACAATGTCGTCTAACTGTCTTTTAAGTGCCTGACTGTAGATACTGGGGCTTTCTGTATATCCTTGGGGAGCTCTTGTGAAGCAGAAGCTACGACCTTGTAAGGAGAATCCGAATAGGTACTGACTGTCTTGGTGGATCGGTACACTGAAGAAAGCATTCTTCAGGTCGATTACAGTGAAATGTGTAGCCTCAGGATCTATGGCTGTTAACAGAGTACTGATGTCTGAGACCACAGGGTATTGTGGTACTACACATTTGTTGAGTTCACGTAAGTCAACCACGAGTCTGTAGACTGGTGGCGCACCGTCATCAGTTTTCTTTCGGACTGGCAGAACTGGCGAGTTACATATGTTGGAAGGTACTTCTCTGACTACTCTTTTTTGTATCAGGTCATCAATAATCTGGATAAGGGCTTGTTCAGCATCTGGAGGTAATTTGTATTAACGGACACGGGGTAGGACAACGCCTTCCTTCAATGTCACTAGGTGTGGTGTAATATCCATAAATCCTACATCTGTTGGGTCAGTAGCCCATAATGTGACGGGAATGTCTCTTAGTCTGACATCTAGTTCTCGTGTGGTGAAATGGCCTTTAAAATCTCGGAGGAATAGTCGGACTCCTTCCGGGGAACAATATATTATAGCACCTAGTTCTTTAAGTGTCTGAATGCCAAGGAGATTCTCAAGACAGGATTTTGTAAGCACTAAGTCGGTAGAAGTTTTAAGAGGACCAACTTGAAGTGATATTGGTTCAGAAACTTTGTTGATGACAGGTGTACCTGAAAAACCCAAGGAAATACTATTTGAGCCAGAGAGGGGTACCTTGGGAACTTTGTTGTGTTGCACTGTCGTCCTACTAGCCCCCGGTGTCGATCAGAAATTTTGCTTCTTTACCTAGGAGTTTAGCATGTACATAGGGACCCTCTTGGTCAACCGGGACCGGGATCAGTGGACGACTATCGTGTTCCCCCAGCTGTCTCATGAAATTGTGGGAAATTCTGGATAGGATGACACTGGGTACTGAAAGAGTTGGGTAGTAGGTTTAGTATCAGTTGGAGGAGCAGAAGGTCGAGGGGGATAGTTACGAGGTTGCGTCTTCCCAGTGGCAATATTATGTTGTAATACTGGACAGTCACGCACAAAATGACCTGGCTTTTTTGCAATAGTTACAAGTAACTTTTTCCTGTGATACTTGGGGTTGTTTAGGAGTCTGTTGGATCGTATTAGTCTGTGCTACCATTACCTTCATTTTAGTATCCTTTGTCCTTTTCTTTTCTTGTTCTTGTTCGTCCCTAATTCTATTTTGGTGATATTGGAGCATCTGAAGTGTTTATGAAGGAGAGCTTGCTTGCCAAGTACTCTCTACCTTCAGTACTCTATTTCTAATCTTGGACAAGGCATTTTCTACAAATTTGGAGACAAATAATCGACTATAGGTGTCTCCACCTGAGGAGAGACCGCTGTTGATGAGAAAACATTTCTCCAACCTTGTATAATAGTCCCCTATGTCCTCATCTGGTTTCTGTTTGCATGCAGAGATAGCATCCCAATCTTCTTTCTTAGTGGTCAGCAACTGGGATAGTATTTTAGGGAGACAGCGAGGGAGTTCCTGAACTAGGGGTCCTAAGCCTTGTCCAGGATTGTGAGTAATGTCTTCTTTCTCTAATTCTGCCCATGCTACCTTTTTCCCTTCAATCTCCCAGTCCTTTCCATTTAGCTTGTCATAAGTTCCCTGTGGTAATAGGACCTTGAGTAGAATATTGAGGTCCTTGTAAGTAAAGGAACACATTTGGAGGATATCCTTGAGTTCCCTATGGAAACCCGAGGGATCCTTTTCATGAGAAGGGACCATTTTCTTCATTTCTAGTATTTCTAGTTTTGTCAGAGGGGTGTAAACAAAAGTTTGTTGTAACTTTCCTGCGGAGTCTGCTACGGGGTGTACTTCTCGGAGAGGGAACTGTCCTTGGTCATAGTGATGGGGATTTACATCATAACTATCTGTAAAGCATTGAACATATCGCTGTCGTAGGTCAAGGAAAGATTTAGAAACTCTTGTCCCCTGGCCACCCACCTCCCTTCTAAACAGTCCCGTAAGAGAGAGTGTAACTTTTTAGGTGGGCAACCAGTGTCTTCGCACATTGTAATGAGGTGTTGAACCATATAGATGCTGGCTATCCTTTGAGATGGTAGAGGAATTGATAAAAACATTTGGGCAACTATATCAGGGCCATATATAGAGTATTGAGATACCCAATGTGTGCTTGATCTAGCGAGTTCTTTTTCTTGTGTGGTGAGTGGAGGCTCGTCGTCCATCCAATCATCTAGAGCTTCTTGTGTTCGTTGGAACAAATTATCTGTGGGGGCTGAAAATTTCTTAGTTTTAAGTTTGAATTGTCCATTATTTTGAGAACAAGGGATAAGGGAAAGTACTGCACCGTGAAAAGAAGTTCCTTCTTCCCTGTCTTCGTTTGTACTTTCATTTTCTGTTTCCTGGGTATGGGCATCTTTTTGATGGTAATCAGAAACCTTGCTCGTGAAGAGTGGAATAAAGAGATCTATTTCTTTAATCTTATTATAATTTCCTGCGACTACTGCTTGATCTAGTTGTAATAAATCATCAGGAACTCTTTTTCCTGCGCTAGCTATCATTCTGATAAAACAAGTGATCATGAATCGTGAGAGGCATTTTTTATGTGCTATGGGTCTATTTTTAATAGCTTCCTGTAAGGTTTCTAAATTTTCTCCTGTTCGGAGAGACTCGTACATTTTATTTAGGCAATTTGTGACATTCGGTACTTCTTGTAAACCTTCTAGAGTCTCTCTTAGGTGAAGAGAGATATTTGCTTGTGACCCTTCCCCTGGGGTTGGGTCATAATCGTACTCTAACATGGGTGGAATGTCGCTTGAGGTGTCAGGGGTGGGTTCAGTCTGGGTGACTATTCGTCTGGCTATTATCTGATTGGTATAAGCAGGAGGAGATTCCATTAAGTAGGTAGTAATAAAATCATCGGGTACAGAAGGGACCTTAGGACGTGGAGGTGCTGTAGGGATACTAGAATCTGAGCTAACTTCTGACTCTAATTTTGGTGAGAGGACAGGATATATACCCGTCGCAGAGGCCGAGGCCTCTCTTTTCTTTTGTTCAAAACAAATATCATCATTCTGATCGTGTAACCTTTTCATCTTACTTTCTTCTGACATTCTCTTTGCTTTCTCAACCTTCCCTTGCTCTTTCGGTTCCCTTCGATGTGCTTCCTTTCGCCATGTATCAACGCTTTCTAACATCAAGGGTCTTGCTTTCTTTTCCCAACACCTTTTCTCAACCGCCATAATAGAATTCAAATCCCATGTGCCACTCTTTGGGCATCTGATCGCAACGTCTAAATCTTTAGTATAACCTTCCTAAAGATCCAAATACAAGATGGCATCAATCCCATGTTTGGTGTACATAAAGTAACCAGGAGTATCCTTCGGGGGACTGGTACAGATTGTTCCAGTAACCCCTTCCGGGCACCCAGTTTACACAGTTTAGAGAACAAAGGCATTGTATCAGATACAAATAAAGATTTACACTTGGAAAAAAACTCTATATACTCTGAGTATCAGAGTACAAACATACCGTTTTCTAGAAACCTAGAACCCGTCTTTACCGTGCTCTGAAAATTCAGAACCCGTCTTGATACACTCCCAGCAGTACTCACCGAGGTGCAGAGAACTTGAAGATCTTGAAGATCTGGACACTTGACTACGCAGCGCTCGTGGACAGGGACTGGTCGGGTTTCAGATGACCTCGGACTCAGCAATCTTCACAGGTTTCGGGCTCTGGGTCGAGACTTCCGCTGTCGTCCTCACCGCCTCGTATGGATGGCTAGGCCGTGGCTCGGTCCCCCTTTGACACGAAGGAGTTCATGCAGGAACACCCTGCAGTGTGCACTTGGAAGTCCGTAGATGTCTTGAAGAGACCGGTCTAGGTCCGCATCACCGGCGTGTGGGGAGAAAGGGAAGTCCCTATTCGGGTGCCAATTTGCTGTGGTAAATATTTTAGTAATTTACCTTGATCATAATTTCTAGACATAAATAATAAATTCAAGTATGAAAAGCAGAGTCCGTGGTGGTTCGAATTCAGGGTCTTTATTCAGTAACTCAAGTTAAGGGAGAGCTCTGTCACCTGAGGAGGATCGAAAAAATCTCTAACTTTATTCTCAGAACACATGGTATTTAAAGAAAAAAAGAGGAAGGAGCTTCCCTTCAATGCATGCCCGGATCATATGTTGCAATAGAACAGAAGTCATGACCATAAAAGGAGGCAACGTCGTGAAAAGGGGGCACATGGTAGATAAAATAAGGCTGAGTCATGATTTAGAATGAGAAAGCACAAGAGAGGCAAAGGTGTGAAGAAATAACGCTAGGCTGGTTCCTTAGATAAGAGAGAGAGAGTCGTGACAGGATGTCTGTTTGTCGTGTTTCAGCATTCGGGGGCTCTTCTTCTCGGAATTGGTTGTCGTGGTTTAACAGAACGGGGGCTATTTCTCGGAATTGGTCTGATTATAGGGAAATGGTTACAGATGGGGGGTCTTGTTCTCTGCATCGGCTTGACCACAGAAATGTACGGTTTAAGTGAGGAAACTGGTTCTCGGAATCGCCCTGAGCATAAGGATGTAATGTTGACCTTTTTGGGGAAGGAGAATGCGTGTGCAACTTCGTGAGGTGCATGATCAGCGCGTGATCGGTTCGTGCTCGTGTGCTCGTGTTCTCGTGTGCTCGTGTTTTAGCAAGATGGGCTCGGGGACGTGACTGAAGAGGTTGTATTATGGGACATAACTTTACGATAAATAATCATTTTCCACAATCCTTAGGGATATTGCTGCCACCAGTGGAATCTAATCCACTTAACTTTTGCTCCCTTGCTAAAGCAAGTTTAGCTTGGGCCAGGGCTGTTTCCTCTTTCTCTATCTGAAGTTGGACAGCTCTCATCCTAGCCTCTTGTTCTCTTCTCTAAGGGGAAGTCCTTCCCCTTTGAGAACATCTTGAGGCATTAGAGAGGAGTGATTCCCTGGAAGGAGATCTTTCCCTTCTATTGCCTTGATTAAGTCTACTATTAGGCCTGGAAAGGTGAAACACCTCTCCATTCCCATGTAAACTTAGGTTAGCCTGGCTAAGCCTCCTGACTTGGGCCTGGCTATCTTCTCCATCTTCTGAATCTCCCCCCTCCTCTTCCTCTTCTTCTTCCTCCTCTTCTACTTCTGGAGTCAGGGAATCATCTTCTGTAGATGGCACTCCTTCACCTGTATTATCTAGGGGGCCTGGTTTAGAGGCCTTCACAAGATCAGCTGCCTCTAGGACTTCTATCAGGTGCCTTTTGTGAATACCAAAAGTCGTAAAGTTAGGATTTTGTCTCAGTTTAGTAGTAGTAAAGTTAGGATTCCTAACTTTACTACTACTAAATGCCTTTTGTGAATACCAAAAGTCATAAAGTTAGGATTTTGTCTCAGTTTAGTAGTAGTAAAGTTAGGATTCCTAAATTTACTACTACTAAATGCCTTCTGTAAATACCAAAAGTAGTAAGTTTAAAATGTTGTCGCAGATAACTTTTGTGAATCGGGCTCCTCCTGATCTATCGCCATATCAGTTCTGGGACCTAGAAATTTGGATGCTTATCTCTGGTGGCAGCACGCTAGCATGCAGGCTTTTAAATGAGCTGTTGCTAGCTGTTTATCAGTTGTTTTTTCTTCTCCTGAACGTTCAGCTACACACTCTCGTCATAGGTGTGTGTATATGCCACAGAGAGTGCTCTATGCTGCAAAACCCATTCCGAACTATATCCAATGGGAGCCAGCTTGTGGATGTTTTCCATTTCTTAGACATCTTATTCCTTTTCTTTTAGATTCTGTTATACATCTATCTAAAACAACATCCACTCTATTTGATGGTTGGCGGACCGCTCTTGACAATTTATCTCCCCAACGGATATTATTGTTTAACATCAGCTCCCCTACTACCACTGAGGTCAGCTACTTAAGGAATTTCCCTAAGGTAGGTGAGTTGAGTCCTACCCTCCTAGATAGACTTACACTTGTCTTTTTTAGCCTGTTTTGGCTGCAGTATTTGTAAGACCATTTTCATTTTCCCTTATTATGCTTGTTCCTGTAGCCTTTTCTGTTCTGGTCCTCTCATACTCATTATGGTTATTCCTGAAGGTTTCCACATCACTTGACCTTAAACTTTGGACAGGTAAGTACCTGGTTCCTTGGACTCCATATATGCATAGTACTAATGGAGACCTGCATTTCTACTGGATCTGTGGTTATCTACTGGCAGACTTTGGGTTAATAGTCTTTATTCACCCACACCTTTCAGAATTCAATAACCGCTATCCCCTTTGGCACATACTGAGGGGAATCTATGGTACATGTTTTATACCTTACTTGTCACTACTTGGTTCGTTGGTGAGACAGGGCTCTATGTTATGCCCCATATTGGACACCCTTGGCACTTTCTGCACACATTAAACTTTTAGTCCGATTATGAGCGTCTTCCTACTCTTTCCCTATCTCCTGTCTATAGCTCAGTTTATTGTTTTTTATTACCTGAGCCAAGTCACTCCGCTCACTACTTTATTCATCATTTTAATTTTTTCTGAATTTTTCTACTGTTTGACATCAAGACTCTCTGATTCTCCCATGTTCTTAGCGCCCTGAAGAAGGTGCGACCTCTTTAATAGGTCAATACCGAAACGCTCATCGGCGCACTTTGTGGAAAAAACCTCAAACAGAAACGTCATGCGATACACTTTTCATAGCGATAATACATATAAACTACTCAGAATTGTATTTTTTAGGATACTGACTAATCCTTATTTTTGACAAAACAGCTCTGTGAATAACTTCTATTTGTTATAGATTTCAGTTTAATACACTGAGACCAATCCAGTCTTGCACAAGCAGATTCTTTATCCCGGGTTGGGCCCTGAATATTGTACAAAGATAGTTTTCCTAAAGTTATCTATTTTTGTGTTGTTTTTAGAATGTGTTCATTCTCTGTGGTGTGGTATGTATGGAAGTGTGGGAATAGATATATTAACACTTTTTGTGTCTTAGTGTTGTTTTCATTAATTGATCTGTTTTGTATGTCCCATTAATCATTATGCTATGATCAAACAATATTTAGTATTGATTATATTAGATATGAATAAAAAAATAATGCCAATTTTTGTTTATTGTTTGTGATCTAATTGAATGTATGTTTTTTATTAAACTACTGTATTTTGATTTATTATATGCATAGTCCGCCAACGGATTAAGTTTAAAACCTGTTGCATTATCCACAAGGCACTGCAGAACCTGGGCCCTTCCTATCTGTAAAGACTGGAGATACACAGTGTGCAGATCTTAAGTAGGTTTATTAGTATAATCAACCCCTTCAGGCATCAAGGACCAGCTCCTTCAGCAACCAAGTAAGATCTCCCTGCCACCTGGATTCTACATTCCAGAATCCAGTAAGCAGGATGAGACATTAGCATATAAAGCAACATGCACATTATTAAGATACAACATATCTCCCTTCCTAAATAACTAAAAACAAAAAGTGAACAAGAAAAAGAAACATTCCTAATGAGTTAATAAAGACAAAAATAAGATGAAATTGAATTTAAGATGATAACAAATTTGAACATACTTCTGAATACATTTGAACATACTTCAGAATATATATCAAAGGTTACACCTAATTATAGTCTATGTGCACTCATAGTCCTTCATCCAAACGGGCTTAGATTTAGGACGAACACATCTCCCCTTCACACCTGAATTCGCATCCGAAGATTTTGTAGAAACAGATGCTGATCTGATACATCCTTGACTACCAAGGAGTTTACACTCTAAATCATTGCATTTCGTTACACTCCTTATGTTCCATTTTTTTCCATCATCAAGTTTGACTATATTTCCAACAGTATAAACGATCTGTTTAGGATCGGACCACTTGGAAGAACCAGGTTTCCTGTTCTCCATGCGCTGCGTGCGTACCCAATCACCACATTTTAAGGGTTTCAATGATGTCTTCACTCTTACATTGTGTTCACGAACATATTTTTCTTGATATTCGTGTACTTTATCTGATATTTTTGTGTCATCCTTGACTGTTTTGTCATCATTCTTGAACATCCAATTGGGTTTGACTTTGGAACCAGCCTCTCGTCCTTTTAAAAGACTAAAAGGAGATATCCCAGTAGCAGTGTGTGGAGTGTTCCTATAAGACCATAACATGTTTTTGACAGCTTCTTTGCAATTTTCTCCACTGTTGTTAGCAAGTTGAATACATCCTTTCAAAACACGGTTAAATCTTTCTACTAAACCATTTTCCCTTGGGTTATATACTGAGGTAGTGTTATGTTTAATACCAACCATTTTGAGATAACTAGCAAATTCACCTGCCACAAATTGCGGACCATTATCAGACAGAATTATACTAGGATATCCTTCTCTATGAAAAATTTCCTCACAAAAGTCAATTATGTTGGAAGCTTTAATGTCTTTTACAAAAGCTACTTCAGGCCATTTGGAATGGAAATCTACCAAAACTATGGCATATTTGTCTTCAATTCCCTTTACATGAAAAGGACCGCATATGTCCATGGCAACCTTGTCCCATGGTTTGTTAGGAAAAGATGTTGCAGAAATAGTACTTTCTTGTGACTTGTGAGACTTATCACTACACATGCATGCCACACAATTTCTAACACATCTTTCTATATCCTTGTCCATGCCTATCCACCAAAAATTATTCCTAGCCCTCCTTTTCATGCTAGTCATTCCACTATGCCCTTCATGTAATAAATTTAACATCTTCTCCTTAAGGGAAAAAGGCACCACCAACCTGTCACCTCTCCTAAGAATACCTCCAACTATTGATAATTCTCCCCATATCATCTTGTAATCAGCCAAATCCGTTTTGTTTAAAGTGGATGGATCTACACCTCCCTGCAACTTTTTGATAATATGCTGTAAAACATCATCCCTAGCGACAGCTTCTATCCACTCCTGTTCTTTTACAGCATTGTTGCAAGAATCCTCAATGTTGGCTATCAACCACTCATCCTTGTCATCATCTATACTTTCCACATCACTATTCAATGGAAGGCGTGAAAGACAGTCAGCATTAATGTTCTTGTGACCTGGCACATACTTTATCTCGAAATTATATTCTTGTAATCTGTAAGACCATTTCGCTATCCTTGGTGTGGCTTTCGAAGCACCTTTGGTTGTAAATATATCAATTAGGGGTCTATGATCAGTCCATAACTCAAATGCTGTGCCCCAAATAAACGTCTTAAAGTGATCTACACCCCACCAACATGCTAGTGCTTCTTTTTCAATCACTGAATAAGGTGGTTCAGCTCCTTTAAGGGTGCGAGAAGCAAAAGCGATGATTCTTTCAATACTGTCATTATCTCTTTGCATGAGAACAGCACCTAAACCATATGCACTTAAATCGACCACAATGATTGAAGTATGACAAGGATCATATGGCTTCAAGGCCACTGGCTTGGTAATATCTTTTTTGATGTTATCAAAAGCTAGTTGACATAATGTAGACCAATCGAATGACACACCTTTTTTCATTAACATTCTTAATTCATGTACCTTGTCAGCGAAATTAGGAACAAATTTGGAATAATATTCCGCAAGTCCTAAAAAGGACCGTAGCTGATCTTTATTAACTGGATGCGGAGCTTTTTCTATGGCGTCCAATAACTTCAATTTTGGCTTGACTCCATCATTAGATATAGTATGACCCAAATAGTCAATTTGTCTTACTCCAAACTTACATTTTTCCCCACACACTGTTAGCCCAGCATCCTGAAGTTTACTAAGAACACTGTGCAAATTCTTATCATGAGAACATGAATTATTACCCCAAATTAAAACATCATCTTGAAAAATTCTCACATGTTTTTCATTGCTTTGCACGCGTGGGTTCGTATCCCATCCTCGTCGCCACTGTAAAGACTGGAGATACACAGTGTGCAGATCTTAAGTAGGTTTATTAGTATAAACAACCGCTTCAGGCATCAAGGACCAGCTCCTTCAGCAACCAAGTAAGATCTCCCTGCCACCTGGATTCTACATTCCAGAATCCAGTAAGCAGGATGAGACATTAGCATATAAAGCAACATGCACATTATTAAGATACAACAATATCTTTTGGAGAAATGTATACCCTATGCACCCTCACGATCTCTCAGTTCCAGTGTTAAACATCTTCTGGAAGTACTTTGTATAAGAAAGGCTAGATTAGGGAGGAAAGCTCTTTCCTACCTGGGCCCTCGCCTTTGGAATGAGATCCCTCTCTCTCTCAGACAGTGTTCAGAACATCTGATATTCAGGAAACTGCTTAAAACTTTCCTGTTCTGTATCTGCTAAACTTGCTAGGAATCACTGCCTCTCCTCACAGTCCGCTTAAGCACAGAGATAGCTCTTCGGGGGTCGATTCTAGCGTTATACAAACAAATAAAATAAAAATAAATAAATAAAATAGTCCCCCACGTGTGCTCACTCCACGTGGGGGAGTCGGCACAATCTCTAATCCTGATTGGAGTGTGGCTACCATCTGCAAGATGGCGGGCACTGATGAGTGGGCTTCACCTCGCCTCTCCCTCCTGAGGGTTGGGGTTGGCAGAGGTAGGCACACCTTCTGGCCTATGCTAATTTTCCCACCTGTCTTCTCTCTGAAAAAGAGGGGAGTCAGGATGGGGGCCAGCTCCTGATGGCTGGGGGTCGCGTTACAAGGGCGGCAAGACCATTGGTGTGACCACCTCTGCCCAGGAAAAGCTTTGTTTCTGGGCTCAGGAGCTAAGGCTCCCACCCCAAGGGTCCAGAAATATATCTCATGCTGGCAGGCAGTTGTGTACCAGTCAGGGAACCCACAAGAGGCTGGTCGTTTTTCAGGGGGCATCTCTAAGATGCCCTCTGAGTGCATTGTATAATAAATCCCACACTGGCATCAGTGTGGGCTTATTATGCTGAGAAGTTTGTTACCAAACTTCCCAGAAATCTGTAAAGCCATTATGGTGCTGTGGAGTTCGTAATGACAAACTCCCAGACCATATAATCTTTATGGCTTTACTGCACTTACAATGTCCAAGAATGGACTTAGGCACTGTAGGGGTACAGTGTTCATGCAACTGTACCCTCACCCGTGGTATAGTGTTCCCAGCTAGAGGGGTGTCTTACATATACCATAGGCAGTGGGTTGCAGGCATGGCACACAGGAATGTGTGCCATGTCGACTCTCCACTTTTCTCTGCACTAAAACACGCAGCCTGCAATGGCAGAGTATGGCTGTTAAAGTGCAGGACCTCTAAGGGTGGCACAATATGTCCTGCAGCCCTTAAAGACCTTCCCTGTTCACAGTGTCCTTGGTACACATTGTACCTTTTACAAGGGACTTACATGTGGCCAGAGAGGTGCCAATTGGCGGTACAAAGGTACAGCTTTGGGAAAGAACACAGGCCCTGGGAACCTGATTGGCAGGGACCCAGGGCACATCAAGTCAAAGTGAATCAGAAATCAGGCACAAAGTGCGGGGTTCACTGCTACTGAAACCCAGCTTCCTACAATGAATACCTAATCAAAAATTCTTCACACAAATAAGGTATAGAGTTGTATTACAGTCTGTTCCGGAAAATTATGTGAGGGTAGCATTGTATAAAGAAGCTGCATTCAAGTCACCAACTGGATGAGCTTTCTGTGACTGGATGTGCTTATTAGGGTTTTCAATGGAACAAAAAGACTGTTTTTTTTACAAAGGATTAGACAATCTGTGCTTTGAGTACTACTTATTCTTTATGCAAGACATTCATTTCCTTACATTACTGTGTGGCATGCACAATGCATTCTTTAGGAGTGATGAAAAGTAATGCAAAGTAAACAGGGGTTTACATTCATAGCAAAGAATGTAATGTTGACCACTGTGAAATTATATCAATAAGAAAGAGGGCAACAGCTACATTAACAATGGAAATACACATTCTATAAATAATATCAACAAAGATTTAGCATGTTCAAGCTTAAGGGGAATTCCTTTATGACTATGTGTTTTTCCAATGCTGTACCACAGGTGCATTAACCATACTTTGGTGACTGCACTACACAAAGTTTCACACAATATTAATGTAAAAACATACTAATTAAAGTTGTATATTTAAGAGAATTACGGCCAGATTCATCATACTGAAATCAGCTCGCAAAGGGCCAGATTCTCAGAATCTGGCCCTTTGCGAGCGCTATTTTTGCATTTGGAATTCATCATCCCAAATGCAAAAATCACTATACTAGAAATCGCAATATTGCGAAGAATCGCATTTAAGGAATCTCAATTAGAGATTCTTTAAATGCTATTCATGAACCTTTTTAAAATTGCGAATTCGCAATATGGGGCCGCTATTTACCGCGAAGTGTAACTTGTGACGCAACTCCAGCAATGTGCCTCCTTTAGATGCGTCACGCATTTGTCTAGTCTCGCCCCATGGTGCACCACATTGTAAATACGGCGCATCCATGGTGGCGCAAGAAGTGTCTGCTGTGACGCAAAATAACTGGCGCATCCCAGCTGATATGCAGGCATGCGCCAGTTATTGTAAATCAGCCCCACAATATATATTTACGAATTTTTTTTATATATTTATTTTATATCTATACTTCAGCTCTCATTCCCAAAATTTAAGAGAAATAAGCACTCACAGGTGACGTTCACTAGGGATCTGTATTCAGACCAAACAAACGCCTTCTGTCCAATGCGTTTCGGGCTTGCCTTGATTCTTCAGATACTGTCCATGAGGAAGGGCGCACGCCCGAAACTCGTTGGACAGGAGGACGAGTGACTATTATGCCCGTGGTAGCTGCTTTTGCCTTTCAGCATGTCCTGCCTGCGTGTGCTGTCCCACCGAGGGGTAACTCTTTTTCTGACATTTATTGTGGCTGACCTAGTCACGGGGCAGCACCGCCCTTAAAATCTGAGCGGGTCGGCTGCTACTTATTTGATGCCCTGGGCAATGGCGGCTCTATAGAGACATTGTTTCCTCTAAGGGATAAAATCTTTATTGATGTTATCAATGGCAACGACCCACATGGATAAAGATTTTGTGAACTACCAGTCCTAGAATGCAAAAGAATGCAAATTACTCACCTGAGTTTTATCTGTGCAATGGAAATAAATGAGGGTATACACTGGTAACAATTGCTTGCCTTGATTCTTCAGATACTGTCCATGAGGAAGGGCGCACGCCCGAAACGCGTTGGACAGAAGGACGAGTGAGGATTATGCGCGTGGTAGCTGCTTTTGTGTTTCAGCATGTCCTGCCTGCGTGTGCTGTCCCACCGAGGGGGTAACTCTTTTTCTGACATATATATATATATATATATAACCCTAAACCCACTGTTAGATTTGGGGGTCTCTAGTTGGCACAGGTAGGTACTTGTGACAAATAGGGACCCTTGCCTCTAGTCAGGGTAAGGGGGTACACTCCTAAAATAACCCCTGCTCACCCCCTTGGTAGCTTGGCACGAGCAGACACGCTTATCTGAGAGGCAGTGTGTAAAGCATTTGTGACCACATACAGTATCCCAGTGACAACCCTACAGATGGACACCACACAGTTGTATATTAAAAATAAGTATTCTTTATATAGATTTACCAAAAAGCCATAAACGACAAAAACACACAATACTATACTTAAGATGATAGCTTTAGCTTAATTCACTTCAGTTCTTAAGATGCGACACTTTGCGTCAATGTACCTTACGATGCATTGCGCTTCCACAACAAGCATTGTTGCAACGATGGAAATATGTCAAAGTTCTGGTGCAAAGAAATAAAGACGTGAAGATTTTCCAGATGCGGCAGGCTTCTCCGATGATGCGAGAAGTCTCGATTTGATGCGTCAGCTGCAGCGGCTACACCCTTGTTCAGCGATGCGACGGCAACAGCTTCAGCTGAGACACTCTTCTCCGACGTTTGCGAGAAGCTTCCGTACGATGCAACAACTACAGCGCCGACATCTTTGTTCAGAAATGCGATGGCAGCGCGCTTCTCCGGGAGATGCGGGGCACTTACCTCGATGCAGTGCAATATGACAGCTCCAGTGACGACACCCTTGTTCAGAAGTGCAACAGCAGCAGCAGTGACGGCTACACGCTTCTTCCTCGTTGGAAGACACTTCCGTCGATGCGGTGCAATACGACAGCCACAGCGGCGACATCCTTGTTCAGAAATGCGACCGCAGCGGCAGCGGCGGTGACACGCTTCCTCTTTGTTGCGGGATGCTTCTCTCGATGCAGTGCAATACGACAGCTACAGCGGCGACACCCTTGTTCAGAGATTCGACGGCAGCAGCAGCGACGCGCTTGTTCCTCGTTGAGTCGCGCTTCCAGCTTCTTGCAACACGCAGTCCATCAGAAGGCCCAAAACAGCAGCAGGCACTTCCAAAGAACTCTGGGGAGCTGGGGGTTGAAGTCTGAAGTCTGTTGTCCCTGAGACTTCAGCAGGAGGCACGCTCTTTTGCAAGCCCTTGGAGATACTTCACAAGTTGAAAGTAAAGCACACAAAGTTCTTTCTCCTCTCTTTGGCAGTCAGGCAACCACTGCAGGCCAATCCCCTAAGCAGCACTTCAGCTTAGGAATAGTCTCTCCTCAAGTTCTTCAGGTTTCTCTTCTCAGCAGAGGTTTCTTCTTGTAGTCCAAAGTGATCTAATTTCTTCGGATCAGGGTCCCAATATTTATACCCCAAAATCCTTTGTCCTCTGAGGGCAGAGGGGCCTTTGCCCAGTCCAAACCAGTTCTGTACCACTCTATTTATATGGCTCCTTCTTTCCTTTCACAGTGCAGGGCAGAAACATCAGACGCCCCACAGGAAGGTGGAGCCAGCATTATGAAGGGAATGCACAGCCCTGGAGCACTTTGTTGACAGGATTCCTTGTCTTCTTTCACAGTGCAGGGCAGAGACATCAGACGCACCACAGGGGGTGGAGACAGCACTGTGGGAGGCAGGCACTGTCCTATTCAGGTCCCAGGTGCAACTACTCCCTTCCATCTAGACGCATATCTCTCTATTCATCACTGGGCAGACTCACCCTGTCTCCTGGAATTCCCCAGCCCTGTCACTCAAACTCCAGACAAGGAATACACAACCTAGCAGAGGCAGTCCTGGATAGTTAGACAAGAAAATACCTACTTCCTAAAAGTGGTATTTTTAAACACAGAATGTTAAAAAACAAATTCACTATAAAATATGTATTTTATCATTCTGAGTTCAGGCATACTAAACTAAAATTTTTACCATGTTCCCTGAGTCAGTTAGGATTATAAAATGTAATAATCTACTGCCCATTCTGGCCTATGGGGAAAAGTAGCCTTGCAATAGTGAAAAACGAAAATGGCTGTAATTCACTATTAGGACATGCCACCCACATCAGGGCTTGTCCTACCTTATACTTACAATGCACCCTGTCCTTGGGCCTACCATAGGGTGTCTGATATGAAGAAAAGGGAAGGTTTAGGGACTTGCAAGTGGGTGCACTTGCCCAGTCAGCATGACAGTACCAGACTGCACACAGGCTCTGTAATGGCATGCCTTAGACACATTTTACAAGGCTGCTTCTGTGGGAGGCAACCAGTGCTGCAAGCTCACAAGCAGCATTTGGTTTACAAGCCCTGGGCACACTCAGTGCACTGTAGTAGGGTCTGACCACTAAACCACATCAGTCAATCGTGGAATCACTAATTCATTCATTAATTTACAATATGGAGAGCATATGCACTTTAGCACTAAT
This sequence comes from Lissotriton helveticus, assembly GCF_964261635.1. Classification (NCBI taxonomy): domain Eukaryota; kingdom Metazoa; phylum Chordata; class Amphibia; order Caudata; family Salamandridae; genus Lissotriton; species Lissotriton helveticus. The sequence goes on along the minus strand of NC_136063.1, from coordinate 1,497,789,722 downwards.
CTGCAGTGGTAAAGTGCCCAGAGTCATAAAATATCCAACAACAGGTAAGAAAAAATATAAGAGGAAGTCGAAAAGTTCAGGGATGACCCTGCAAAAAGGGCCAAGTCCAACACCCACCCTAAACCCAAAAGTACCCCTGTACCCCAAAACCTAATCCCACTGTGAACCCTAAAAATACCCCCTACACCCCAAAACCCTATTCCACCCTGACACCTAAAATTACCCCTGCACCCCAAAACCTAAACGCACAATGAACCCTAAAATTACCCCTTCACCCCTAAAATTACCCCTGCACCACAAAACCTAAACGCACCCTGAACCCCAAAAATATCCCAGCACCACTAAACCCACCCTGAACCCTAAAATTACCACTAAACCCCAACACCCTAACAAACCCTGACTCCTAAAAATACCCCAGCACCCCAAAACCTAAACGCACACTGAGCCCTAAAAAATACCCCCTACACCCCAAAACCCTATTCCACCCTGACACCTAAAATTACCCCTGCACCCCAAAACCAAAATGCACAAAGAACCCTAAAATTACCCCCTTCACCCCTAAAATTACCCCTGCACCGCAAAACCTAAACGCACCCTGAACCCCAAAAATATCCCAGCACCCCAAAACCTAAACGCACACTGAACCCTAAAATTACCCCCTACACCCCGAAACCCTAACCCACGCTGAACCCTAAAAATATCTCAGTACCCCAAAACCTAAACACACCCTGTACTCTAAAAATTCCCCAGCAGCCCAAAACCTTTATATATATATATATATTCACTGAAAAAACCATGGGTTATAGACCATATATAGTTAGGAATTAGCATTTAAAAAACCTTATTTTACTCACACAAAACCATTGAAATTCCATATATAGTTAGTTGCACTAACTATATATCGTGCACCCGCAATCCACTGCTGATGATGTCACATATTACATCATTCATGACATGGTCAGTGACATCACTGATGACATCTCAAATGACATCACTGATGACATCTCATTTGACATCAATGACCACATCACTGATGATATCATTCATGTGACAATACAATGTATCTCCTCGCATTTTAATATAACCTCTGTTACAACCAGTGTTAAATACAGAGTATAATTTTTGAAACCATTGACACACCAATACTAGTTACTACATACGCACTCACTGATTCCTACGTCTACACACACATTCACTCATTCACCCATACAATCATTCATACATACAATCACTCATCTTTACAACACTATCATATGCACTCATACACCTATACAGACACTTACACTTTGCCACTCATCCATGGAGTTACTCACACACCTAGTCAGTCATGTAAAGAATCAATCACACCTCCATTTTCTAATCTATACAGTTAAACATAGAGCACCTTAAATTTTCAAACATATACTAACACATACTTACTCTCTTATACAATCATTGATACAAGTACACATTGATCTGCACAGAGTCACACACCTCCCAGCCAGCCACACACACACTCAGTCTCCCATACAAATACTTGAGCAATCAATCAATAACCCATATAGTTACTCATATAGCTACTGATCAACATATGCAGCAGTTTACAGAACAACAGACATAATGATGCACAAATTAAGACAGTTTAGTCACTAACCCATGCACTCAGTGAGACACATTTAATCACTCAATCATACAGTCAGTCACGCACCTACTAAATCCTTCATCCAGACACTTCTACATCTACTCATTCTTCAATATGTAAAACATATTTAAACTTTACAGAAACACACAGTCACTGGATGATGTCATCAGTGATGTAATCAGTGATGTCATTTGAGATGTCATCAGTGATGTCATCAGTGATGTCACTGACCATGTCATGAATGATGTAATATGTGACATCATCAGCAGTGGATTGCGGGTGCGCGATATATAGTTAGTGCAACTAACTATATATGGAATTTCAATGGTTTTGTGTGAGTAAAATAAGGTTTTTTAAATGCTAATTCCTAACTATATATGGTCTATAACCCATGGTTTTTTCAGTGAATTTTCAAGGTTTTTTAAATGCTAATTCCTAACTATATATGGTCTATAACCTATGTTTTTTTCAGTGAATTTCAATGTTTTTTTAATAGCAAATATCAAAAGCTTTAAAATGTCAAGTACGTGGTAGGTAAAAACATTTTCGTGTTTATGCACGCTGATGTGCTTTGAACGCTGCCACCCCCTCTTTTCTTTTAGGAGTATTCTCTCTTTGCAGATAGTGAAGGGTAGGTAACGCAGGCCTTTGCCCCCGTTGTAATCCGTCGTGCCTGCTTCCCTCTCCATTTGATTGATTGTTATCCAAGCATTTCCTGTTTTGGAATTGGTTCTCTTTGGTTCATTCTCTATTTATAAACAAGCACAGAGTCGCAATACTCTGTTTAGTCTTTGCAGATAGTGAAAAATCGTTAGAAAAAACAAAAGGAATCAAGCAAAATCAGTAGACCACTGATGGGATCTCTTTTTGACCTTGCTAAAATAGAAACATTAGGAACAACCCCTCATGAGAAATATGAAACTAGTGAGAGGAACCGAGCTCGACGCCATGATGGCTGCAAGACAGCTCGGCTCCGCTGCCCACCCCGCCCAAAATAACGACAGACCCTATGCAAATATTATACATATATACAACACACCAGCAAAGTAACAGGGTAAAACGTTTTATTAAATAACTATTTACATGGCAGCCTGCTGCAACATCGATCCAAATGCATGCCGCCTCTCCCGGTATTTCTCCCCAACTACTCTGCGGCCTACGAGATGGAGAGGCCGGGGCGTTGACTAGGCGGTTTTCCAGCCGCAACCACAGCGCCAACGTTCGCTGGTGACGGAGGGGAGCCTTGCCGGTGAGACCACTGATCTGAAGAACCGCTGCCTGCGGTGCCTCCCTGAGCCGCTTGACGGAGGCCCGCCAGGGGCGGTGTGGTGGCGCGGACTCGGAGGGGACGCTTGGCTCCTGCCCCCTCCCCAAGTCTTGTTGCCCTGGTGTGGCCTGAGATCGCCCCCGACATAAGCGGCCGGCTCCCGGGGTCAGGCGGAACTTTTTGCCTTTTGGTGACTCTTCCATTCTGGACCTTGTCCCACAATCCGTTTGACCTGAAGATACGTCCTGCGGTGCCCTGGTCCGACCATCACATATACCTGCGCCAGGAGACGGCGTGGGGTGCACTGGAAAGGAGAGGAGGCGCGAACGAGCCTCCCCCACCTCCCCAGGTGGAGGTTTCTCAGCTGCACCCCAGCGCTTCACTCGACATAGGCGGCCGGCTCCCGGGGTCCGGCGGAACTTTTAGCCTTTTGGTGACTCTTCCATTCTGGACCTTGTCCCACAATCCATTTGACCTGAAGACACGTCCTGCGGTGCCCTGGTCCGACCATCACATATACCTGCGCCAGGAGACGGCATGGGGTGCACTGGAAGGGAGAGGCGGCGCGAACGAGCCTCCCCCACCTCCCCAGGTGGAGGTTTCTCAGCTGCACCCCAGCGCTTCACTCGACATAGGCGGCCGGCTCCCGGGGTCCGGCGGAACTTTTAGCCTTTTGGTGACTCTTCCATTCTGGACCTTGTCCCACAATCCGTTTGACCTGAAGATACGTCCTGCGGTGCCCTGGTCCGACCATCACATATACCTGCGCCAGGAGACGGCGTGGGGTGCACAGGAAGGGAGAGGCGGCGCGAACGAGCCTCCCCCACCTCCCCAGGTGGAGGTTTCTGAGCTGCACCCCAGCGTTTCACTCCACCAGCTGAATTGCGCCCGCTCTTGCGGCACAGTGCCTCGCTCGGCCAGCTGAGTTGCGCCTGCTCTTGCTATTACATCGTGTCACCCGCCATCCGGCTGAATTGCACCCACTCTTGCGGTACAGCGACAGGCGGCTGCCATGGAGCTCACGAAATGGCGGTCGGCTCCAAAGACTTGGGCCTGGCCTGCAAGGATGGCTCTGGGCAACCCTGGAACTCAGACGCTTGACTGCTAGGGCATGGGCCCCATTCCCAAAAGCGTCCCCTCAGCCTTGAAGATTCTACAAGAGTCACCGGGGCCCCCGATTCCCGCAGACTTCCGGTGGGGAGCGACTGCCATGATTGCTTGCGGAATGGCCACGACGTAGCCACGGGGTGCTCTCATGCTGACGCCAGCTTCAGTCTGAAACATCCAGAAACACTGTAGTATCGCGTTGTCGCGTAATGCGTCATATGACGCGCCGCGTTAGCGCATCCGGTGCGCGAAGCGAGGCGCGAAGCACAGCTTCCCGGAAGCGATCCGGGGCGCGGCGAGAACCGCGTAACGTAAGCATAACAGGTCATGTGACTTGTTAATAAAACTTTACATTGGTTCATTTCACTTTTGGTTTCCTAATGATGTAAGGCTAGGTCATGTGACCTAAAAGTAACACTTTTCATTGGTTTAGAACTAAACCACACATCCTCAGGTGGTGGTTGAGCAAGAGGTGCCCCCCCTCCCCACCTTCATGTTGCCTGATTCGGCCAGCTCAATCGATCAAGCATGAGACTCTGTTGTGATCTGAAGAACCGCTGCCTGCGGTGCCTCACAGAACCGCTTGACGGAGGCCCCCGAGGGGTGGTGTGGTGGCGCGGACTGGGAGGGGGCGCTTGGCTCCTGCCCCGTCCCCAAGTCTCGCTCGGCCAGCTGAGTTCCGACCACTCTTGCGGCCTACGACATGGAGAGGCCGAGGCGTTGACTAGGCGGGACCTCCGGCCGCAACCACAGCGCCAACGATCGCTGCTGACGGAGGGGAGCCTTGCCGGTGAGAGCCACTGATCTGAAGAACCGCTGCCTGCGGTGCCTCCATGAGCCGCTAGATGGAGGCCCACGAGGGGCGGTGTGGTGGCGCGGACTGAGAAAGGTCGCTTGGCTCCTGCGCCCGCCCCAAGTCTCGCTCGGCCATCTGAGTTTCGCCCACTCTTGCGACCTACGACATGGAGAGGCCGGGGCGTTGACTAGGCGGGGCCTCCGGCCGCAACCACAGCGCCAACGATCGCTGCTGACGGAGGGGAGCCTTGCCGGTGAGAGCCACTGATCTGAAGAACCGCTGCCTGCGGTGCCTCCCTGAACAGCTTAACGGAGGCCCCCGAGGGACGATGTGGTAGCGCGGACTGGGATGGGGCGCTTGGCTCCTGCGCCCTCCCCAAGTCTCGCTCGGCCAGCTGAGTTTCGCCCACTCTTGCGGCCTACGACATGGAGAGGCCGGGGCGTTATGGATCAGTATGAGCAAATATACACTTGGGGATTCACAAGCAACAACAAGCCTTTGTATTTGTGGCTCAAAATCAAAAACAGTGACAGAGAACAGAAGCGAACTAAGCACTCAGGGGCTATGTTTAAACGTAACATCATCTCCCCAGAGGTACATCACCTTACACAGACATGCACTCTGATCTCCTTGGCCTCAGTCAAGCATCAATAGTAAGATTTTCATAAGTGAGTGTAGGTTCATGGTTTTCCATCCACAGACTAAAAGCCTGGAGTGGGAGTGAAAAAACCATAACTAGGTAAGAAGGAAGACAGAGGCTGTAGGAAGGACTCTGGATATGGTATGTTGCTTGGTCCCTGAGATGCTTCGATATCACTGCCTTGCACAAATGTCATAAGTCCTGGATGTTGGGTCCCGGGGTCCGGCGGAACTTTTAACCTTTTGGTGACTCTTGTCTTCTGGACCTTGTCCCCCAATCCGTTTGACCTGAAGACACGTCCTGCGGTGCCCTCGCAAAGCGGCCTGGTCCCTCAATGTGTGCAGAGGGACGGTATTGATTGGATCAAGATGGCGGCTTCACACAAAGCTGACTCAAGTGTTGCTGCAGATGCTATGCAGACAAAAACTGGTTTTCAGTTTGTACATTCTTCAGGATTTATCTTCATAAATGTAACAATATGAGACTCACTAGGAGAACGGCCGTTTATCTTTCCTTTCAAAATGCTGCCAACAATATTTTCTGAATGGAAGACACCATCTGAGATCGCCCCCGACATAGGCGGCCGGCTCCCGGGGTCCGGCGGGTCTTTTAGCCTTTAGGTGACTCTTGTCTTCTGGACCTTGTCCCACAATCCGTTTGACCTGAAGACACGTCCTGCGGTGCCCTCGCAATGCGGCCTGGTCCCTGAATGTGTGCAGGGGGACGGTATTGATTGCATCAAGATGGCGGCTTCACACAAAGCTGACTCAAGTGTTGCTGCTGAAGCTATGCAGACAAAAACTGGTTTTCAGTTTGTACATTCTTCAGGCTTTTTCTTCATAAATGTAACAATGTGAAACTCACTAGGAGAACGGCCGTTTATCTTTCCTTTCAAAATGCTGCCAACAATATTTTCTGAATGGAAGACACCATCTTGTAGCATAAAGGGCTGCGTCAAGGGTGGTATTGCCCAGAATGTCTTGTTTTCTAGTGCTCGTAATGACGAAGCCAGAACTGCCGAAAGGGATTCTGGTCCTGCCGCTACTTATTGGACACATTGAACTATACTCTGGTCCTGCCTGACCTCGACCAAAATGGCGCCAGTATGGGAGCGAATTGCAACTCTTTATGACATTCTAGTTACTTAGCCTTGACGTTATGGGGGATGTATGCGGTCTTTATGCACATTGCGGGCGGGAAGGGTACTGACTAGGAATAGGGACAACCCTATTGATGTCGATTTTTCATTATTGATTATTGTATTAATAAAGCTTCGAAGTAATGTTACCCATGATACTCACCCATGGTATGCGTATTGACGATTTTATTGTAACTGATCCTATTATACTTTCAATTAAAAAATCAACCTTCACTAATCCTGCAACCGTTTGTCACGTTTATTTTTTTCAATTAAATGGCTCGCTTATTACATACTCCTATACCCCTGGCTTTTGAAAGACACCATCTTCTAGAATAAAGGGCTGCGTCAAGGATGGTATTGCCCAGAATGTCTTGTTTTCTAGTGCTCGTAATGACGAAGCCAGAACTGCCGAAAGGGATTCTGGTCCTGCCGCTACTTATTGGAGACATTGAACTATACTCTGGACCTGCCTGGCCTCGACCAAAATGGCGCCAGTATGGGAGCGACTTGCAACTCCTTATGTCGTTCTAGTTACTTAGCCTTGACGTTATGGGGGATGTATGCGGACTTTGTGCACATGGCGGGCGGAGAAGGGTACTGACTAGGAATACGGACAACCCTATTGATGTCGATTTTTCATTATTGTATTAATAAAGCTTCGAAGTAATGTTACCCATGATACTCACCCATGGTATGCGTATTGACGATTTTATTGTAACTGATCCTGTTATACTTTCAATTAAAAAATCAACCTTCACTGATCCTGCAACCGTTTGTCACGTTTATTTTTTTCAATTAAATGGCTCGCTTGTTACATACTCCTATACCCCTGGCTTTTGACCCTTTCCTACGCGCGGTCTGTACTACCGCCCACGGGCGATCTATGCAATGAACAGACTACCATTGCCGAAACACAAGGGACTGCATCTCAGAAAGATAAGTCAAGTACGTGGTAGATAAAAACATTTTCGTGTTTATGCACGCTGATGTGCTTTGAACGCTGCCCCCCCCTCATCATTTAGATTACCACCGCCCATTGCACAAAAGCGTACCGGGCGCTCCCCGCGGGGCCCTTTTAAAGCCTGCACATCAAACCTAGGGGGTCAGGGAGGATCTACTATGCCCCCTTATGGTCATTTCCGCCTTTGTTTTGGCCTCCTCTTGTCTCTCGATCCTACCGAGAGACAAAATGGCGGCCACTCCAGACTGTTTAGAATGTTGACAGACACCGGAGAGCCAATCAGCTTCGCTTTGCGAAGTTCCGTTACGCGACAAGTACGCGAACCGGAGCGCTACCCAGAGCGCTGTTACAGATATATATATTTTTTTGAACGTTAATTTATCAAAATCCACTGGAGCACATATATTGAGACCTAGCAAAGGCACATCGGGCTACCAGTCCCTACAATTTTCCCAAGTTTCGTGCAAATCCATTCAGCGGTTCGAGCTAAAAGTGAGGCCAACCGCCCTATGGAAATTAACATGGGAAAAACGCGTTTTGGGACCCCCCTTTTTTCTCGGCCCCCCCTTGACGAAACCCCCCCATATTTTCAGGGGCTGCTCAGAAACAAAATGTTCCATTTTCCTGAAAATTTCAGCCAATTCCGTCCACAAACGCCAAAGTTATTAGACATAGAATTTCCCAAAATCCCATAGAGAAAAAATCCTAACTCTATATATATATATATTCACTGAAAAAACCATAGGTTATAGACCATATATAGTTAGGAATTAGCATTTAGAAAACCTTATTTTACTCACACAAAACCATTGAAATTCCATATATAGTTAGTTGCACTAACTATATATCGCGCACCCGCAATCCACTGCTGATGATGTCACATATTACATCATTCATGACATGGTCAGTGACATCACTGATGACATCACTGATGACATCTCAAATGACATCACTGATGACATCACTGATGACATCTCATTTGACATCATTCTTGTGCTAATACGATAAACCTCTTCAGACTCTAATATAACCTTAGATACACTCAGTGTATACAGACACTCACACACTGTCACTCATCCATGGAGTTACTCACACACCTAGTCAGTCATGCAAAGAAACAATCTCACCTCCATTTCCTCAACTATACAGTTATACACACCTTACTTATTCAAACATATACTAACACATATTTACTCTCTTATACAATCCCTGATACAAGTTCACAATGATCCATACAGCCACTCACACATTCAGTGGCTCTCATGCACAGTTATTTATATATGCCAACTCTCACATGTACTGTGTTTTACATATGTACTTACTATGACATGTAGCATTGAGATATCCATTCACTCATCAATACACTCATGCACACAGTCAACCGCCCATGTAGCTTTTTCCACATGCACTCTTGAACTCATACACCTAGTGAATCAACTGCTCACACATCTATGCACAGAGTCACACACCTCCCAGCCACCCCCACACAAACTCAATCTCCCATAGAAATACTTGGGCAACCAATTAATAACACATATAGCCTCTCGTATAGCTAATGATCAACACATGCAGCAGTTTACATCACAACAGACATAATGATGCACAAATTAAGACAGTTTAGTCACTAACCCATGCATTCAGTGAGACACATTTAATCACTCACTCATACAGTCAGTCACGCACCTACTAAATCCTTCATCCAGACACTTATACATCCACTCATTCTTCAATATCTAAGACATATTTTAACTTTACAGAAACATACAGTCACTGGATGTTGTCATCAGTGATGTCATTTGAGATGTCATCAGTGATGTCATCAGTGATGTCACTGACCATGTCATGAATGATGTAATATGTGACATCATCAGCAGTGGATTGCGGGTGCGCGATATATAGTTAGTGCAACTAACTATATATGGAATTTCAATGGTTTTGTGTGAGTAAAATAAGGTTTTCTAAATGCTAATTCCTAACTATATATGGTCTATAACCTATGGTTTTTTCAGTGAATTTTCAAGGTTTTGTAAATGCTAATTCCTAACTATATATGGTCTATAACCTATGGTTTTTTCTGTGAATTTCATTGGTTTTTTAACAGCTAATATCTGTAGCTGTAAAATGTATTCTTCTTTAAATCCAAAAATATATTTTATATGTTTATGAATAATTTTTTTTTTAAATATTTTTTTTTCTTCGTTCCCGCTTCGCGAATCGGGAAGCTTCCCGTTAGCTGACCTTGATGCCGCGAAATAGACCGCGAGCCGGTAAACGTTTCTTTACCGCAAGTGCCGCGTTAGAAAACAACATCGTGACGCCTCCCGTCCGCATGACGTTCCACGTTGTCGCGTGATACGTCATATGACGTGCTACGTTAGCGAACTGGTACGCGAAGCGAGTGCCAAAGCGCAGGTTTCTGGAAGCAAACCGGGAGGCCCTGCAAAGCGCTTAACGTAAACACAGCAAGTCATGTGACTTGGTAATAACACTTTTCATTGGTTCATTTCACTTTTGGTTTCCTAATGATGTAAGACTAGGTCATATAATCTAAAATGAACACTTTTGATTGGTTGAGAACTCTTGTTTTTCCCAAATGATGAAAATCCCTCCTTCTTTCCTCACTCTGACTTTCATCATTGTGAGAGAAAGACCCTTTGTGATCACTGAGCAATTGCTTCTTTAGTAGCTTCAGCTGGTGCTTCCCCACCACCTCCACCACCTCCAAGGAAGAGAGGACCACCTGCTCAAGTTGTAATTCAACAAGAAGAAGAAGAAGAGGAACAGGAGGACGAGCACGAAGAGAGGCAGTTTTTGCCTGAGCAGCCCAAGACGTCTCACCGGAAAGAAAACTTCATTTGGCAATTTTTTAAAATTCCCAAAGGTCAGAAAAAAGTAAATGCAAGATACGTAACTTGCCTTATATGTCAAGATAGACTGTCCAGAGGGACCGACAAAAAATACAGTTTCGGAAACTACACAATGCATCGCCATATGACTAGGTGGCATCCTAACAACTACAGTGCTGCACAGTTTCGGAACGACCTAGATAATCTCCCTATTATGGCCAGAAGATCTGTTGTACCGGAAGTAACGGGACCAGAGGGCAGGGAGATGGTGCCAAATATACAAATGAGATTTGGTGAAGTAAAACACACCTGCGTATTTTGCGATGGATTCATTTCCTACGGAGAAAGAAGCATCACTCTGATCAACAGAGCTATTGACTATCATATGCAAGTTTGTCCGAAACGCCCAAAATAATAAATACTTCTTTTTTTTGTTTTGTTGCTCCTGTTGAGCCCTTTACAATGAATCGTTTTCATTGCCCCCTCCAAGAAAAACCCAAAAAAATATAAAACTGTTCCGAAAAATTCAAAAACATTAAAAAAATGTTCAGAAAAATAAAAAAAAAAGTTCTTTTCAGAACTACCTCCCCGTTATTAAAAAATTGGTACAATATTTGGAACTGTGCCAACCTCTATTTCTCTTAGTTCGCTTCCTAGTTCGCTCGCTGGTACGCGAACTGGAAGCGAACCAAAAACAGTAAGTATAAGGGAAGGAAACACACACTTATGTTAAAAGAAAGACAGCTATAGGGGAGTAAACTAGAGATACTATTACCCATAATCCACTACTGATGATGTCACATATTACATCATTCATGACATGCTCAGTGACATCATCAGCAGAGGATTGCGGGTTTTTTGGCAACATGCCTTATCCACGGTTTAATAACGCTGCCTTTTGCTTTATATAAGTTTTCAAATTGTATGAAATATATACCAATAGGTCTTTATGAACCTTTAGGTAGTGCTTTTGTTCATGAGGTCTGGTCGCTTCCATACACATACAGATGTTTCAAAGATGATCAAGAAGTTTATCTGAATGGAGAGGAATGCACTGAGACGCCAGATCATTCACTAATGTGTAGGCACATACAGTTACACGATTCATGCAACAAACACCGACCAAATATGGCTTGCGTGTTGCAAGGCACGCCAGTTCCTGCTATCATCCCCACGTTCAAGTTGTTGGAAAATGGTAGTTATTTGATGCTCAATAATGAAGATTGTTCTGAGTTAATTAAAAGTATTCCTTTTATCGTAACAGTAAGTGAACGGGTTATTTGCTGCAGAAATGTTCTATTTCCTCCCACACATGAACATAGGGAGTTTTCAATCTGGCCACAAATACCAACCTTGGGACACGTTTCAACGGCATGACAAGAATAAGAGCTCTTTTGTCTCAGAGAGAGGTGGCCTTGAGTTCGGCCCGTGAAACTTTCGTACTTCACATAGCGAACACCCGTACACAGGTTTGCCTTTCAATTTCAGCAACATGTTTCCGACTATCTTTAACGCATCCTCCACAAAATCCCTGGCACACTTTTTTAAAGTTGTTACCAGTGGTCTCGTGACTTCATTTGAGAAAATCTTTGGAGTCATCCCTGCTCCCTTTCATTCCATTTTCTCCACTCTGGTTCGTGGATTGCATTTTTACTTGCATTACCAGCGGACGCTCTTGTGCTTTTTTACATTTTTAAATATGGATGTCCCTCCTATGCAACCTCCGACCCTGCAGCTGCTGACACTGTTCCGCAATCGCATGCTAGAATATTATGGCACAATGCCGTTGGCGATATTAAGCACGGCATATGGATTATCTTTTCGGTTCTCCTACTTCACCTGTGTCCAGCCTGTATTTCACTGCCTGACCTGTGATTTCGATTGGGCCATTGATTTGTGTCTCTGCGGACCGGTTTCTCCTGACGTCGACTTTAATCAGCTGATGACTCCTATCATTACTCACGAGTTGGTTTGTCCTGGCGAAAGGATTATGGCTGTGGCATTGATGCATGGACTACTTGGTCCCTGGAATTTACTGGCGGCAGCACACTCTTTCTTGGAACACAGCTTTCTTGAAAACCCACCGAGCTGTCCTCTGATGGTGATAGAGGATCCGGTGCTGGGAGAGCACGTATGTTCTTTTCCGCTTTTAAATTGGATGGCTGAACTGTTTTCGGATGAAGACGGTGACTTCCTGTTGGAGGCTGTTGCAGCTTATTTTGCATACACAGTTATGTCATAGACCTTTTTCATGTTTCATATGCTGAGTACTAGCATTTCATTGACAATTCATTGACTTAATTGTCAAGTTTTTATTATTTACCTTGCCTATTGGCTTAAGACTCGATAAAGTACTTGGCTGTTTTATTTTTCTTTAGCATTGAATTTTCCTAGTTTTTAATGCTTTACCTTGCGGACCGTCCACATATAAACTTGCAATCTGCTCTCATGAGATGGCACTTCTATTATCTTATTCAGTTCGTTTCCGGATCATGGGGAGGTGTCATCTAGGTCCTGGATATCTTTACACCGTGTTAAGTTAGCATGGGCTCATTACCGGTTTAAACGCCATTTTTCCTTTTTTGCAACTTCTGCACACGACATTTAGTTGTTGCTTTAGCTTTCCACCTAGTAGTTCATCGTGGTTTACATGAGAATAATATGTTATTGGTCTACTATCTGCTTTACTTGTTAAACTATATCTGTACAGCGAGTGCTAAAGTTTCAAGAACAACACGATACAGAATTGTTATGAGGTCTGATCTCCACGACTTCATACTCATAACATAAGTGCAACTTCTGCCAATTCTGGGCATGAGGCGGGTTTTATATTGCTTTGCCGAACACACATACACAACAGTTGATGCGGTTCACATGAAGAGAGAGCTGGTGTATGCTGATGTGATTCCTTCAAATCTAAGACACTAAAGTATGGGCACGCCCTAAACCAACACAAAGAGACCTTCTTAGCAAATAATATAATATGTGTATTAGGGAGGGTGAGATATAAGCAGCCGCGGGCCGTGGAGGGAGTTACGGTGAGGCAGGGAGGCGGGGAGGGGGAGAAGCAGGGTGGAGCCCTCTCTACCTTGCCCCTCCCCCTCCCCGCCTCCCTGCCCCACCGTAACTCCCTCCACGGCCCGCGGCTGCTTATAAGTGTTGCTAACTCTTATTCATTTACAGCATGTTAACATACTGTCACCATTCGCTTTTTATGTACTAGTAACTATGCTGGTAATTTTGCTACTGATAATATGTGTACTTGTATTCTCCACCCTGCTTCTCCCCCTCCCCGCCTCCCTGCCTCACCGTAACTCCCTCCACGGCCCGCGGCTGCTTATAAGTGTTGCTAACTCTTATTCATTTACAGCATGTTAACATACTATCACCATTCACTTTTTATGTACTAGTAACTATGCTGGTAATTTTGCTACTGATAATATGTGTACTTTTATTATCTAAGGTACTACGCCTGAGAAGACGGCATTAGTAAATAAACATTTCAAATACACATGTGTTCTTCTTAACTCCATGTTCTGGTTTCTAAGAAATATATAACGACCGACTGTTCATGAGTTCCACGTATCCTGAGGTACTATAAGTTCATATTCTGGATTGTCTAAACATTGAGAGTTTGTTATATCCAATGTGACACTGTACCTAGCTTGCTAAATAGTTTTTGATTACTAACGTGAGTTTTGGGACACCCTAATTCGCCGAGGTTCCAATCCTCTGTCCACAGTTCTGTGTGAGAACAGAAACCCTGCGACAGGGGCACCCCCGACCCTTGCTGGAGCTTCATCACACTTGCGATACAACTCCAGCAATGCGCCACCTTTACGGCACAGATACATCACGCATCTGTGCTGTTTTTGCCCCGTGATGCGCCGCATTGTAAATGCAGCACACCATAGGTGACGGAACAGCGGCACAGAATGACTAACACATCCCTGGTGATGCGCCAGTCATCATAAATCTATCCCTATGCTTCTTATCTTGTTAGAGATGAACCGCCATATGTATCATCAAAGTTATTTGCATTTCCTAAATAGCGAACTTTAAGGAATAAATAGCGATTCTTTACCATTCCTAGTTTGCGATGAGCTATTTGCTAATTAGCCGAATGTAGCCCAATGAAGCCCAATGTAGCCCAATGTAGCCCAAAGATGGCCGCCAGACACACAAAAAAACAAATGTAGCCCAAATATCAGCCAGATGTAGCCCAACTATAGCCCAGTGACAGAATGACCAATCAGCTTCGCAAACCTCCGTTACGCGAAGCGGAGCGCTGTTACAGATATATATCTTTTTTTGAACGTTAATTTCTCAAAATCCACTGGAGCACATATATTGAGACCTAGCAAAGGCACATCGGGCTACCAGTCCCTAATATTTTGCCAAGTTTCGTGCAAATCCATTCAGCCGTTCGATTATTATTTTTATTATTTTTTTTTGCCCCGCGGGGCCCTTTTAAAACCTCCACATCAAACCTAGGGGGTCAGCGAGGATCTACTATGCCCCCTTATAGTTATTTCCCCCTTTGTTTTGACCTCCTCTTGTCTCTCGATCCTACCGAGAGACAAGATGGCGGCCGCTACGGACTGTTTGGAATGTTGACAGACGCCGGAGAACCAATCAGCTTCGCTTCACAAAGCTCCGTTGCGCGAAAAGTCCGCGAACCAGAGCGCTAACCGGTCCGCTGTTACAGATATATATCTTTTTTTAAACGTTAATTTCTCAAAATCCACTGGAGCACATATATTGAGACCTACAAAAGGCACATCGGGCTACCAGTCCCTACAATTTTGCCAAGTTTCGTGCAAATCCATTCAGCCGTTCGGGCTAAAAGTGAGGCCAACCGCCCTATGGAAAACTCAATGTTAAAAACATGTTTTGGGACCCCCCTTTTTTCTCGGCCCCCACTGGACGAACCCCCCCCCAAATTTTCAAGGGCTGCTCAGAAACAAAATGTGCCATTTTCCTGAAAATTTCAGCCGATTCCGTCCACAAACGCCAAAGTTATTAGACATAGAATTTTCAAAAAACCCATAGAGAAAAAATCCTAACTATATATACCTACTGGCGACCGCCAGTAGGTAATATATATTCTATTTATTCTATCTTTTGCAGTGCCATCATCCCCCTTCCCAAAAGTGAAGGGGGATGATGGCACTGCAAGAGATAGAATAAATCGTTATTCTGTTAAACTGTGGGAGTGCTGCGTGTTATTTGCTACTTGCAACTTGGTGGAGGAATATATATACCTACTGGCGGTCGCCAGTAGGTAGTTATAGTTAGGACCTAGTTTCCATAGGAAATCCGCAACATTCTATTTGGATTAACTTTGGCCCTGGTGGACGAATGTTTGCGAATTTCTCAAAGAAGATGGCTCGGTCCGCTGCGCTCATTCTGTGAAAGTTTTAGGGGGGATTGGTGAAGTGGGGGCTGAGATAAAAGGGGGGTCCCAAAAGGTGTTTTTCCCATGTTATTTTCCATAGGACGTTTAGACACGGCTACAGCTTGAACGGCTGAATGGACTTATAAGAAATTTGGTAGAAAGGTAGAGTGTGGGTCGCAGATCACGCTTTTGTTTAAATGGTGTAAATCCGTTCAGTAGTTGCTGAGAAAATTAAAGTTGAAATCAGTTATATATCTGTAGGCGCGCACGGGTGCGTGCACTTATGCGGGTGTGCGCGAGCAGCATTGTGATTTGCTGTTTAACGTCTGTCAACATTCGATTCGGAGGAAATCAGGAAGTGTTGTCCTCCATTTTGTTAGTGCGAGTGAATATATAATACAGAACAAAGGATTAGTACATGGAAAGGGGAGAAGGTAGAGATTGTCTGGCCGGGTAGGTTTTCTGAGGGGGTGCAGTATGGACCCTGAACGCGAAAAGACCAGTTTTTTTTGGGAGAAAAAAGTTGCGGGTGCACGCATTCGGTCGCGCACCCCTATTTACAAGACTGTGAAAAACTATAGTGGTGAGAATGGAAAGGGAGCAGGGTGGAGAGTGTTTGATTTCGTAGGTTTCTTGAGGGGTTTATTAAGGATGCCGAAAGTCTAAAAGTAGCTTTTTTTGGTAAAATAATTACGTGGTGCGCGCACCCGGTCGCGCACGGCAAACAAAAAACATAAAGAAAGATGGAGATAAATTATAAGTTTGAGTGTTTAGATCTAAGGTGGCTCTTAAAAGAGCCCTTGTGTTAATTGAATTTTTCCTGAACTTATAAGTAAGTTCCGATGCAGAGTCTCATGTTACAGAGGAAAATTCTATTTCCCTCATCCGTGAAATGAACACCATCTCTCCGATAGATGCCTTCCATGTTGAAACGTAGGTTGTTGTTGTATATAGAACCCATGTTATATTCTCTGAGGAAAGCAGAAACAGATTTATTTACATGTTTCCTTGCTTTCTCAATCTGTGGACAACGTTCATTGGACCAATTCCATTTTTGTCTTTGGCATATATTTGAGTACACCAAGACAGTTCGAGGAAAAAGGGACATCAATTGACGAAAGATGTCTTTTAGAAGCATTTCTAAACCTACCCCTGTTAATGTGCCTAGATCATTCCCACCACAGTGCACAATTATCAGGTTAGGTTCAGGGAGATGCGTAAAAGTTTTCATTAATGGTATCAATTGGTGTCATCTTAATCCTCTTTGGCCAATCCACGTAATCTGCACATTTGGTAAGTCAAGGTTAGAAATTCGTCTGTTTGCAGCATATTTTTCACTCCAGTGAATATAACTGTGTCCTAGAAGCCAAACCTTCATTTTCAAGGTAGATGCAGTAGTACTCTGATGGGTTCTGGAAGTGGAATGGCAAGTAGATGGTGAAAGTCACGATAAAAAAGTGTGTGAGGTTTGGTGTTGATGAAAAACTGAACATGATTGGTCAATTGATATACCTCAAGATTCAAGACTACGTTGTATGTTACAGGTTTATTACAAACAAATCTTCTATTGGTCGTGGGAAAAAAAGAAATGTAAAACGACAGTGGATAGGCAGGTGTGTTTGGAGGGAAATTACCCTTTTTGCTTGGATTTAGAACGTTGAGATATGAACTTTTGACCTGTGCCTTCAGCCAGGTGCAGATTGAGCTGTTACCATGGTAACAGCCAGAGAAGGCAGAGGGTGAAGGGTGACCATTATGTGACTTTGAAAAAAATGAAAGGGGTGACCAATTGAAATGTTAATTTGATTATGTAATTGTGTGGGAACAAATATGATTGGTTGAAGAGACATATATGAGTGTGTATTGACAGAAAATCTATGCCATTATTCTTTGGTTGCAGTGATAGAAGTATTATTGAGAGCTCCGTCAATCGGCTATCGTTTTGCTACTATCATTGTTCTACATCTTATAAAGCATTGGTAAAGGTGTGTTTATAACTGTTTCTTTTATGATGTACCGTAAAATGTGGTTTGGTCACTATACTTTTTATTTCCCTTACAGTCTCTCAGCAATCTATTTTTTGACTTTGGCACAGTTTTCTATTTTTTTAACTACTGTTTTAATTCATTTTATCACTCTTTTTATACATTGCTTATTTACAATTATTACTTTTAAATTATGATTAATAAATTTGATTAAGGTCAGTGGAGTTCAGTCATGTTCTTATGTTATCCTGTACTGTTACTTCTTTTAATTGAATGTCAGTCAGAGACGGAACAGTAACGAAATTTGGGGGGGGCACTTAGAATGGGTAAAAGAAGTGCAAGGCCTAATTAACATTCAAATGGTTCTTTATAGAGATGTGAAACATTCAGGTGCGGCTCTGTGTGTATTTGGGATGAATGTTTTTTTGGCCATCCACAGCAGAAGTGAGTGAGAGGGGGAGGGGGCAGAAGTTGTGTGAAGTTAATAGGGGTTGTGCGCCGTTTTCTCACTTTCTTTGAAGTGTGAATTAGAGTTTAGAATGTATTTGTGGTATACTGAAGAAATGGAATATAATATATAATAAAATAGACAGAAATTAATTGAGATTTGGGAGCGTTTCCACATAATTTGTAAAGTTGGTTACAGATCAAAAAAAAGGAATTAGCAGAGACACAGATAATGCAGGTAGAGAGAGAAATGGTAGATTACATGTGATATCATCGAGAAAAAGTGTGAATACTTTAGGTATTAAAAACTTTAAGTTTGAGGAAAAAAATACAGTGTGGTTTGCGGCCGAGGGATGCACTGGTGGGGGTGGGGTGAGAAGGAGAGGTGTCCCAGTACAATTAAATGAAAACTTGTGACCATGAGGTTGTACACAGGTTCGTGGAGTATATACCTTCATAAATTGATGTAGAAGACCGAATATATATAGAGGTATCTGTGTTCCGCCGTGTGACTGCATTTTCATTTCACTCCTGCTTTCCGTATCAGTTTTTTTAAGTTATCTTAGTGTGTGTATGTGTGTGTGTGTGTGTGCGCTCAGTCTGGGCTGAGGAAGTTTGTTTTACAGGGAGACACAGATAGTCGCATCAGAGTACTCGGCAGGTTTTAAAAATATTATGTATATAACAGAGATGGTTTTTGGAAGCGTTATTCAGTGTATATCGAGTTTCAGAATTACCGCTCGGTCGGCTCCACACTTCTTAGTCACTTTGTAGTCTGATGGCTGGCAAAGAGATGTTTGTTATAGTGGAGATGAAAGGGTGATAAGTAGTGAAATACGACATAGCGTGTGCTCTGTAGAAGCGGGGGAGCAGTGATTATCAGTCTGAGTGTAGTACAACTGCGTCGGTGCTTGATTACAGTAATAAATTATTTTTTTCCCAGAGGTACGATTGATGGTATGGTTTACAACCCGCAAAGAAAGGCTTGACTGACCGTTGTAGGCCAGCGGGTTGAACTATGAATAATTGAGGTTGACAAAAGAAAACATGAACTGAGTACAGCTGAGATTACGTGAAACACATGAATACAGTTTAAGTATACATTATTTCAGTTGTGAATAAGAGTTAAAAGAGAGAACGTATATTTTTAAAATATTTATTCACTGATGCAGTGGTTTGAAGCGAAGTTTTTTATCTAATACAAGTAAAGATATTACAAAGAAAATAGTGGGCATAGTTACTAGTCCATACAACACAAAAGATTAAAAAGTAGTATGAAGGAAAATAAATAACGTTTAAAAAACATATTGTACAGCCCAGTAATCAAAATATTAAAATGAAATTCCATGCAAGAAGGTGTCTTTTGATTTTAAGTTCAGTAATCATATATGAAAATGCTAGTGGTTAAACATCACCTCATTCACAATTAGTTCTCTGCATACGAAGCACTAACAAGCTTGTTGTATTGTATTGAGAAAGGAAAAGAAAAACGCAGCAAAAGCGAGAACTTGGGTGGAGGTACATGTATATTATCTGCAGGGACGTTCGAAAAACAGTATTCAGAATATCTACTGTATTGAGATAATTTTTTACAAGGTTGCAAAACTCGAAGTGACTTACAGGTTGATAAGCAAGGGTAATATCAGTATAATCATATACTTTTCAGTTATGAATCAAAAATATTTCAAAAGGCAGAAAACAAAAACAGCAGACATGTTTGTAAGGCGGAAATTGGAGTAGAAAGGAAAAATGGCGATAAACGATATAAAAAGTCATTGAAACTATACACATTTATCAGGGCACATTTAACCATATATTAACCTTCCTTGCTTCGAGAACATTTCAAATCAGATAAGATAACATAAGCTAGTGATTTGTTGAAATTAGAGTATCATGAAATGTTTTGGACAAAATCGAGTAGGCGAAGAAAAAAAATTAAGTCCATATAAAATAAAAAAATCTCACCAGCTGGAAATTGCAATGTCCACTGTTTGTAAAGCCAATAGGTCTGTTTATATAAAACATAAAAAAAATAATAAAAAGAAAAATAGGGAGGGAAAAAACAGTGAAGACATCAATGGGTTGCATAAGAGTCATGTTTCGATTGAGTAGGCAAAATAAGTGGCAACCGCTTCTAAAAGGAAGTCATTGTTATCATCCGAAAACAAGTCAGCCATCCAATTGAAAAGAGGAAATGAACATACATGGTCATTAATTACCGGAGCCTCTAGTAGCATCAGAGGACAACTCGGTGAATTTTCAATGTAGCTGTGTGCCAAGAAATCTTGCGCCACTGCGAAAATATTCCAATGACCCAGAACTCCATGTATCGCTGCAAAGGCCATAATCCCTCAGTCGGAACAAAGCTGTTCATGATCTATTAATGGATTCATGAGATGATTGTAATTCACTTCAGGAGACACCGAGTTGCAGAGACATAAGTCCAGGGCCCACATGAAATCACAGCTCAGGCAATGAAAAACAGGTTGCACACAGGTGAAATAGGAAAATCGAAATGATAATCCATATGATGCACTCAAAGTCGCGAGTGGTAGGATGCCATAGTACTCAAGCATCTTGTGGCGAAATAGTTCTAAGTGCTCCAGCTCGTTTGCGAAGACAGGACGCACGTCCATTTTGTAATAATGAAAAAAGGAACACAAAAGTAGCAGCTGCTGGTAGTAGATCTGGAAGTTCAGAAAGATAGATCAGAGAATATGGAGTGAAGAGTAGCAGAATGCCTTTAAATAATTTGGTTAAAAAAAATCACCAAACCATTGGTTAGTAGTTGGAAAAAAAATAGCACAGCTGGGAAGTGGAGGAGCGTTAAAGATTATGAGAGTCACCTCAGGAAATTGTAAAGGAAGGTCACTATTAAATAAGGGATGCAGTTTTCTGCGAGTGTTAGCTAAGTGAATGAGATATGTTTGTGAACAGATGCTCGGGAACTTTCATTTTGTGACAATAAGGCTGTTGTTCAAGTCTTGGGATGGAAGTTTCAGTTCAAGGCCGGATTTCGCGGCCAGATGGAAACATCAAGTTTCCCATGCGTGGGTGGATGAAGTTCATTTTTACAAAGAGGTATATGCAGAGTGACTATTACAGACTAAAGCTTGTCGTTTAAAAAGTCATAGTAATTGACATTGCTTGAAAATAAATATTCACTGCTGAGTGTTAAGGTAAAATTCGGCATTATAGGAGGTACCGGTGTACCTTTGAAAACACATGCAATATTATAGCACTTCCTGTTAAATAAGTCATGCAATTGGTAGTGCCTGGATGTGAACGATTATGTGCGGCATTGATATTTTTGACACTGTGTACTTATGAGTAGTGGAGAAGTGACGCAATGAAATGATGTTAGGTGAGTGTAGTGTAGTAATGGAATGGAAAACCTTTAAAGAGAGTTACATTTAGTATGAAATACTTTTTATTTTTTAAGAAACTTAGGTATGAGAATATTGTTATAGTGTCAGCGGGACTGTAAGTTGAAGTTTGATAAACATTAGTGAGAGGAGTAAATTAAGGTTTATTTAACATGTGCAGCTAATAATCTGTGAGAAAAGGCAATAGTCTACAGTCTTCTAAATAGGGGTGCGCGATCCAGTGCGCGCACCCCGCAACTTTTTACGGAGAAAAAAGAATTATTCCTTCGCGTTCAGGGTCTATACTGCACCCCCTGAGAAAACCTACCTGGTTAGATAATCTGTACCTTCTCTCCTTTCCATGTACTAACCCTTTGTTCAGTAGAATATATTCACTCGCAGTTACAAAATGGCGGACAAAACTTCCTGATTTCCTCTGATTCTAATGTTGACAGACGTTAAACAGCAAATCAGAATTCCGTAAACTGTAAATTTTTGTAATTTTAAAAAGTAGGCAAAATTACTAAACTTAAAGTCCTGAAACTATCTTCAAGTCTCGTCTCCCTTTGCACCATTAAATTTTACTTATAAAGCACGTGAATCACAGTCTTGTAAATAGGGATGCGCGACCGAGTGCGCGCACCCCGTAACTTAAAAAAAAAAAAATGTTGTTTTCGCGTTCAGGGTCTATACTGCACCCCCTGAGAAAACGTACTCGCTTAGATAATCTGTACCTTTTTCCCTTTCCATGTTCTCACCGTTTGTTTGGTAGAATATATGCACTCGCACTAACAAAATGGTGGACAACACTTCCTCATTTCCTCCGAATCGAATGTTGACAGACGTTGAGCAGCAAATTATAATTCCGCAAACTGTACATTTTTGCATTTTTGAAAAAAAGGCAAAATTATAAAACTTTAAGACCTGAAACTATCTTCATGTCTCCTCTCCTTTTGCACCATTAAATTTTAATTACAAACCACGTTTCCTTTTCATCACACAAGATTGTTTCTCGGTTTTCCACATTCAATGCATAGACACTTCTCCCTTTTCAGTCAGTTATGCGGCTGTGCGTGAATGGCATTGTGATTTGCTGTTTAAAGTCAGTAAAGATTCAATTCGGGGGAATTCAGAAAGTGTTGACCGCCATTTTGTTAAAGAACACCCTGCACATAATCTATATGTATTTAGGTAATAAATATAGAAAGTAAGGTTGTGTAGCAGTGGATATCAAAAATATTGCATGTAGTATCCTGGCAATGTATGGTAGATTACACTGTAAATGATGATTGATTTTTCAAAAATGTGAGTGAAAAATTTGGTAAATAAATGTGGTTCACAAAGAAATCTTAAATTTAAGCTTTAGGATATATATTGGATAGAAAATTAGGGAATGTATCTGTTAGGCATGATATTTGGTAGAATGGGTGTATGTTGTCTAATAAATATGTCTGTAATATGTTAACTAAAATTCAGTTGTTTATTTTTTTTAAAGAGTGTTTGGTGCTGAAAAGCAACAACCTGAAGTGAACGTGAGAGTATACAAACAGAAAATCCTTTTTTACAGGTGAGTTGATAATTTTTAAATGATAATTTATTTTTGTGCAGATTACCATAATAAGCATGATTTTTAAGAAAATTTACACTGCTTCTCTTTTGCAGGAGGATTTTAATTTCTATTTTAAACATGTCTGTACATGCTTGTAGTACATATGTATTTTGAAATACGGTTCCATTGTTTGTTGGTACAACCTTTTTATAGGCCGAGTCCATGTGTTATTTTCTATGCAGTTTGGGTTCATCTATTCTTTGACTGTAAGACTTTGCTGTTTACGTGGATTAATTCTTGCTAAGTCATCATTATCTCTCTAACTTATGCTGTATCATTTGTGTACAGTAATTTTTCTGAAATTATAGAGGTGTATTATGACATGGCTGTTTGCGTGATGGGCATTTTGGATGCATTTTTGTGACTGTACTATCTATTTGCACTCTATTATATGGATTTACACAGGTGTATTATGATGAGGTCAGTCGGACGCCATGGAGGGACTTACAGTGGGGCAGGGAGGGAGGGAGGGGGAGGTGTAGGGTGGAGAGATCTAAAATCTTGCGTATAGATAAATGCAGGAAAGTATACAATTCAATTATTAAAATTAATTTTTTAGTGTACACAGCATCGCATTTTGCAATGCAGTGCGCACTGCAAAATTCATTTAAATAATTAAATTATGTATTTACTAGAAATTATCTATATCCTGGTTTTTAGGTCCCTCCACCGTAGACCTCCCCCTCCTCGTCTCCCTGCCCCACCATAATTCCCTCCACGAGTCGCGGCTGAATGTGGTTTCATATGGTTATGATGAAATGTTTTACATTAGATGAAATTTACATGATGAGTATGCTGTTAAAGGTAAAAGCAACTGCCTCTGTGGGAAGTAGCAATCTGTTTAGTGAATGTTTAATTGGTATATTGTAGGTCACTCCTTCAGTTTGCATACAGTTTGAATCACAGTTTGTAGGGGTGAAGTTAGAAAGTAGATCTCTACAATTAAATTAGAAAGTGTATAAATAGTTCTACAGCACAGAAATGCAGAAAACAAATTTCACACTGAAATGTGTTTTTACAGCACAATTTCAATTAAAGAAATTAAAAGGGATACTGTTAATGTCTAGAATCAAAGTATCAGTTTCTTTATAAAATAATGAGGAAGGTCCTCTATTAATCAATGTAGTTAATGTCTTAAAAAGTATGAAAATGTATGTAGTTCAAAGATTAGTCAAGGTAATTTTTGGTTAACTAATCATAAAAAATATATAATTTAGTCTTTATATTTTTTTAAAAGGACACAGAAGATAGAAAATAAAAAATAAAATGGAAGATTATTCTGAAAATATGAATGTCCATTTTGAAATGGCAACTGAACTGATTGAAGAATTAATAGAAGGACTATTTGAAGACGAAAATACAACAGAAAATGAGGACTTTTTGGACTGCACTTTTGATAGTGCATATTTAGACATGGTGGAAGAAGATGAGAATTTGCAAGAGGAAAATAATAATGAAGTATCTGATGAAATGATGCTAAATGTGCTTCTGGATTATGAATTATTAAATCAATAAAATTATTTTTGTTTAAAAAAAACAACCTTGAAAACATTATTGTTGTACTATTAATCGGTATTCTCTTTTTTGAGAATGACAGTAAAAGTTGTGATGAGGTGCATAAAAGTTAAAGTTATAAAAATAAAAAGCATTAGGAACACCTACAATGCTTGAAAGTTAGAATAGTACTTATATGCCTGAAAAATTATATTCATAGAATACATGTGTAATGATAACACAGATATGGAGTGTCATAAATTTAGAAACAATATTCACTATAGGATTTCCTACTCTGACCAGAGACTGTTTCTTTGTCTTTATTCAAGTTATAAAATCAAGCAGTGGTTATAATTTGTATGTTATATGGTAGTAGGGGTCTATAATATTTTTTAACTTTTTTCCAAACAGATTATCATTTATATCACAAACATCAATCACTATGCCGACGAGAAATGAAAAAAGAAAGCTCTATAAAAAGACATACCATTTGAAGAGAAAAGAGGCACAAGATTGACCTAATCAACAAAGGACGGAGAAAAACAAGAGTGCTCCTGGTAAGAGCAGCAAGGATTTTTTTTAAAAACTGTGTCAAAGGAAAAGTCAATTGGATAATGTTGAAAAGGAAAAACAGTTTTCAGGATCTACAAGGAGAAATGGAAGAAAAAAGAAAACTGTGTCTGAAAACAGTGGTGAGGAAAGTATGTACAGTAAAAGACGTACGAATCAGTTTGCGGAAATAAGGAAACGTATGTTTCATAAGAGAGTTGTTATGAATTAATTACAAAAGGAAAAAGTTTCTAAAAGGAAATCTGCTTTTTATAAGAAAAAGAAATATATAGAGGAAGTTGTGGATGATGCGTTCGAGAAAAAAAAAGTGTTTATTTTAGTGCTTAAAAGAATAAATACACTAAATAAGGCAATCAGAGTTTTAAAAGCTAAGAGTAAATGGAAGAGACACATAAATAGAACTAATTTTTGTAAAATCTTTTCTGGTAAATGGATGCATACTTCAAATTCTGAGCCATTTTTTAATGAAGAGAGTTACTTTCAAAGTAACGATTTGTTGGATGCAGTTGACACCGGTGCTCGAGCGTATGAAGTGAAGGATGGCTGTCGTATTGAGAAAGAGAAAATTGAGGTCAGAAATACAGAAGGGGAAATAGGTGGAGAAGTTTTACAGGGACGTGTTCATGCTCCTGTTTATAGTTGGAATTATAGCAGTATTTGCAGTGTCCGACAGGATTCAATTGATTTCTTTCACAATTTCTTACATAAGTACAGTAAGGAAAGTGTAAAAAAAAAAATGTAATGTTGCAAGAATTAGATCGTTGCAGAGTGAGAGAAAAAAATGGTTTGCAAGGCCATTCTTTGGCTTGTCTTTCAAAAAAAATATGCCAGAGTGTTTTTCATCACCTTAGGATGTTAGCAGTGCATCATACCAAAATGAGAAAATTTGTCAGAGATATGTATTATGCAAAAAGTCCAGCACTTAAACTTAAAGAGTTAAATAGTGCTCTTTTGCATGGATGTGTATTAGATGTGAAGAATATTTGTGCAGAAAGTGAGGTAAGTTATTTTGGTTGAGATGAAGAGAATGTAGAAACTGATATAGTTATAGAAGGAAATGTGTTGGAAAATGTTGGACATTTTAATACTGAAGAATTTGAACAGGAAATAACAAAATTTAAGGTGATTGCAGGTGAAAAACCAAATTTAACTTGTGTGTGTTGTCGACGCATTTATTACAAAAGTCAAACTAGGTTAGTTGATTTATATTTAAAAAGTGAAGATGAAGATAATACTCAGTGGAGAGAGTTTGCAACTTATTAGCTGGTAGAAAACTATTTTGATTTGGGTTTTGAGCAACGTATTTGTAAATATTGTTATAATAAATTAAATGAAAATAAAATGCCTGCTAGAGCTGTTCATAATAATCTT
The DNA here is from genome assembly GCF_964261635.1 of Lissotriton helveticus. Taxonomy (NCBI): domain Eukaryota; kingdom Metazoa; phylum Chordata; class Amphibia; order Caudata; family Salamandridae; genus Lissotriton; species Lissotriton helveticus. The sequence continues at coordinate 1,497,763,104 of NC_136063.1, read as the reverse complement.
GAGTTGATAAATATTCCATCGGAACTGAAGGATTTAAATACTTATGAGACTATTTTGATTCAATGTGTACATCCTTTTCAGGCTATTGTTCGTATGGAGCCTAAGACTGGGAAATTAAATCCTACAGATTTACAAAGAGGATTAAAGGGTAGAGTTATATATTTGCCACTTGATTTAAAAAAAAATATGGAGACAATTGGTATTGAAAATGTAAAAGAGGAACCTCTTGTTATTTTAGTTAATGGTGTACCTACAAAGAGTAAGAAAATCTGGCAAGATTTAGTGGATGTTAGGAAAGTGAAAAAGGCAACGTTGTATTTAGTCAAAAATAATAAATACTATAAAAATGTGTATGTAGAAGAAGAAGATGTAAGTGATGAAGAGAATAATGATTTGTCTATTGGACAAATTGAAAAAGTCGACATGTCCAGAGCTGAAGAAATTTATGAACATTACAGTGTTCGTCCACTGCATTCCAAAGAAGCAATGGGGAATGCTATTGAGTTATTTCAGATGAAAAAAGCAGAAGGAAGTCCTATTAGTGTATGGGAAAAAAGTTTGGAAGGTCGTTGTTTCCCACAGTTATTCCCAACAGGTGAAGGTGTGCGATATGATGATCGACCTATGCAGATTCCTTCATCTGAGTACCGGACAACAAGATTATATGCAGAAGATTCCAGATTTCGTCAATGTATTCCATATTTGTTTCATCTTCTGTTTGAGAGTGACTTATCTGGTCTTTCTTATGCAGTAAACCATATCTTAAAAAGTGGAGTGCATCTGCAAAATGTTTCAGCAAAGGATTTTATGGATAAAGTGCAACAGAAAGATAGTGTTTTGGATTCTCATCTAATTAATTTAATGGCATGTCAGCATGGTACTAATGAATATTGGTACCGTCGTCATGGAGATTTAAAATGCATGCTAAGAAACTTGGGAGCACCAACATGGTTTTTAACTCTAAGCTGTGCAGAGTATGCCTGGGAAGATTTACTTGAATATCTTCGAGAGGCGAATGTAAATATTGAAAATATAAACTACAAGACACCAGGAGAATTGTGTTTGTTGGATCCGGTTAATGTTTGCAGATATTTTAATCATAGATTTGAAGCAATGATGTTGTTTATTACAAACAAGAAGAATCCCCCGCTTGGTGAAGTTTTGGATTTCTTCTGGAGAAAAGAGTATCAAGCAAGAGGTGCTCCTCATATTCATATGTTACTATGGATCAAGGATGCTCCCAAATTTGGAAAATTCTCCGATGACACTGTACTGTCTTTTATTGAGCAATATGCCACTTGTGACATACCTAACCGTACAACTGATAAAGACTTAGGAGGAAAAGTGTTACGGTTTCAAAGACATCGTTGTGGAAAATATTGTCTGCGAAAATTCAAATCAAAGGATAAGTTCTATACAAAATGACGTTTTGGATTTGCACGACCGGTGCTTTCAAAAGGAAGAGTCAACAATTTGATGTCATCTTTGCGACATAATATCACAAGAAGATCACCCAAAAATACATACAATTTAAGAAGAGGAGAAGAGTCCAAATATATAAATGACTACAACCCTGTAATTTTGACCATGTGGAATGCTAACATGGATATACAATATGTTGCGGACAACTCTATTGCTGTGGCTCGATATGTAAAGTCTTACATCACGAAATCTGAAAAGACGGAACTGAAGGAGATGTGGGAAGATATTTCTCATGAAAAGAGCCTAAGCAAGAAATTGTATACATACAGTTTGAAGATGTTATCACATCGAGAAATTGGAGCATATGAATGCTGTGATCGATTATCATCAGCAAGTCTTTATGCAAAATCTCGAAGTATCCTGTGGGTGAGTTTAGGTCTAGCAGGAACACAAAACCGTGTTTTGAAAACTGTGCAAGAAATTGAATATTTAGCACAGAAAGAACCAAACAGTACAGACATTCTGAAAACAAATATGTTGGATACATACTATCCAAATAGAAGTACTCTGCTTGAAAATCTTTGTCTGTATGAAGTACTTGAAAAATACACTTTTAAAAGGAATATTAGAGAGAATGTTGAAAAAGGTATATACGCTGTAATTGGACAGGAAGGATGTCTCGTGAAACAAACAAAAATGACATTTGATTAATCACCGAAAACTGAGTTGCGAAAATCCAGACAAAAGAGAATTTTACTGTTTAGCTCTATTGCAACTCTTTAAACCATGGCGTACTGAAGAGGAACTACTTGGAGACTTTGTTAGTTATGAAGATTCCTTTAACGCATCTAAAAGTAGTATAGAATGTCCTGTTTTTAGTAATTATCTCAAAATGTTGAACGACGAAATAGAGCAAGAAGCAACAATTGCAGCGGAGATTGCTAGAGAAAGTTCACAAGACACTCAAAGTTCAGCATCGTTGAGTCAGGATCCACTGGGAGAACCAATTATCCGAAATGAAGCAGCCACTGCCATGGATGAGGTGGAAAGAGCAATGCAGCAAGCTCAAGAGGATATAATAAACTTAGAAGAATTGGAGAAGGAATTTAATCTTGAGCAAAGACAGATATATGACGAAGTGACAGAGCACATTGAGCATGGTTTTCGTCATGACAAAAAAGAATGCTCATGTATGTCATTTGAACCTATTCGACTATATGTAAGTGGAGAAGCTGGGACAGGGAAAAGTTTTCTTATAAAAGGAATTACTACATATCTACAGCAAAGAACTCAGTCACCATTGTCTTGTGTTGTCACAGCACCAACTGGATTGGCAGCACATAATATTAAAGGTATTACTTTACATCGTTTACTGATGCTGCCAGTTGAACATGAAAACAAATTACAATATCACAAGCTATCTGGAGACACTTGTTATGAAGTTTCAAGAGTTCTTAAAGAAATGAAACTTCTTAATATTGATGAGGTAAGCATGGTATCCAATTTAATGCTTGCTTTTGTACATTTAAGAATGCAACAGATACTTAAAACTGACTATGATGTTTTATTTGGAGGAAAACATGTCATAGTTTTTGGAGATCTACTGCAACTAACTCCTGTGAAAGGACAATCTGTATTTGAAAATGTGACACATGAAGACACCAGAAAGTGCCTTGGCAGTATTGGAAATGTTAATATATGGTCACATTTCAAATATACTGAACTGATTCAAAATATGCGACAGGCAAAGGATACTAAATATGGAAATATTTTTCAAGATATAAGGATTGGAAGACTAACTGAAGATGCAAAAGAAACTCTACAAACTCGATTACTTTGTAAGTTGTTTCCCAATGAAGATAATGTACCTGAGAAAATATATAGTAAAGAGGTAAAAGATAAGTCAGTCATATGCTTGATGCCAACTCCAAAAGAATGCTCAGTTTTCAATGAGAAAATGTTGAAGTTGGAAAATCAAGAAATTAAGAAACTGGAAGCAAAAGATAAAATAGAGCATGAAGGAAGTACTATTGTTTTGTCTGATAAATGAAAGTTAAAATTGGATAGTCTACAGACATCTATATCTAAAACTGCTGGTTTAGAGAAGAATCTGTATGTATGTTTAAATTGTCGTAATATTTTACGGAGAAATTTACTTGTAGAAAGAGGTCTGGTGAATGGAGCAATGGGTAATGTTGTTGGTTTTGTAAATTACCCAAATAGAGATGAGATTGAATTTTTACGAATAAAATTTGATGAAATTGAGGAACTTCAACAAATAAGTCGCTGCTCAAGTCGTTTTTTACTTGTGAAAGACTTGTATGTCCGTCAGAAACAATTTCCAATTTATTTGGCATATGCAGTGACTATTCACAAATCGTAAGGTTTAAGTGTAGATAGTGCTTTGGTAAATATTGGAAATAGTGTATTCAAAGAGGGTATGGGATATGTTGCTTTATCACGAGTTAGAACTTTATCTGGGCTTTATCTAATTGATTTTGATGAGACAAAGATCAGTGCAGATTTAAAATGTGTGAAGGAGTATAATAGGTTAAGAAGAGAATATGCTCCAAGTTTACCTCAACATCCTTTAATTAAAAAGAGTATAGTTGGTCAGAAAAGGAGAAATGAGGAACAATGTACTGAAGTAGTAGAGTAACGAAGAAAAAAAGATGAGACTGTCATTGGTAAGAGTAAGAAAAAAGTTAGTACTACAGAGATTGTTGGATTTAAATTTGAAAATAGGTCTGGTGTCAACTGCTATGCAAATGTAGTGGTTAATGTGTTTTTTTTCTAAAAAGTTTACAGCAACAGATTAGAGAAAATCAGGAGCATACATTTTGTTGTTCTTTAAATTCTGTGTTTGAAAAATGTACTAGTGGTAATAGTGAAGTAGCAAGTGTTTCAGAAGTAAGGAATGTTTTAGACATATGTGCAGGACTAAATCAATTTTCTCAGAATATTCAGCAAGATTGTCAGGAATTTTTTATGTATATGCCTACAGTTTTGGAAGAAGAAGGTGTAGGTATTGATAGTCTTTTTGGCCTTTCTTATAAATGGGAACATATTTGCGATAATTGCTCATTTACAAGTAGTACTGACATACACACAGAAAGATTTATATATTTAACATTACCAGATTGTAAAACAGTGTCCTTTAATAAACTAGTTAAAGATGCGTATCAGAACATGGTCTGTTCTCAATGTAATTCAGAAATGTTATCAACCTTATTTATCCATAGATATGGACAGTATGTAATTTTAATGCTTCAACGATGCAGAGCTGATGGAAGTAAATTGTCAACTTTAATTAAAAATTATGTGGCTTCTCAAATATCTATTTCTAAAAGAACATTTGTAACTGTAGCAATTATTTTTCATGAAGGGCCATCAATATCATCAGGACATTACATAGCTTATTTGAAGTGTCCAACTGGTTGGACGCTCTGCAATGATAGTCAATTAAGTTTTAAGAAACGTTTGCCTTCTGAGTTAAGAAATTCTTATCTGATATTTTTGCAACCAAAATTTCAGTGAAATTACTTGGTCTAGTCAGAGTAATACTGTAAAGATATGAAAATGTGTTGTTTAGAAATATCATGTGATTAAGGGTGTTCAAATATAGAAAGGAAACTTGTATGTGCCAAAGTGATAGCATCAGGTAAGGTTTCCTTAATGTTTATGGTACAGGACATGTTGGTATTAACTTATACTATTTGGCCACGCGGAAAACAATGAGATTTGAAAATGTGGACTTAAGATAAATGTTTTTAGAGTATACTTACTTGGAAGTTTGTTGAGAGGTACTAAAAAAAAACGAATTAGCTCATACTATTTGGCCATGCGGAAAAGTATGAGATATCTAAATGTGGACTTGAGATAAATGTTTCTAGAACATACTTACTAGCAAGTTTGTTGAGAGGTACTCAAAAAATAACGACTTAACTCATAGTATTTGGCCATGCGGAAAAAAATGAGATATCAAAATGTTGACTTGAGATAAATGTTTTAAGAACATAGTTGCACGGTTATTTGTGGAGAGGTATTTAAAAGTAACTGGTATACTTTAATTAGTTTGTAATTGTGGAGTATGTGCTGTGCTTACTCAAGAAATTGCGATTTAGAGAAAAACATTTAAGACATGTTTTTTTCTAGGTATTTATTGTATGTATAGAGATCTTGTACGGGTTTTTTTTTAATACAATCATTTTGATTTTGGTTTTTTTCCCCGCTGTCACATGATGATTACTACTGAAATCACTGTTTATAGTGAAAATCAATTTATCTGAGGACAGCAAAAATAAACCAGTAAATATGTTGTCTAAGTTATTTTGTTACATTGGATTTAGAAATATGTATTATGACAGATTTCTTTATTGTCTTCCACAGATATTACATTTTTAAGGTAAGAACAACTAATCATATCTGAGAGTTTCATGTACCTGTCTCTTATCCTTATTTTTTACATACTCTTCCTTTGTTAGTGGTGTTTAGATATGGTTATTCCCTTTAACTCATGCTTTTTCTCTTACATCTTTTCTGTTAGTATTCTATTCAGTCTTTCTTACTCTTCAGTTTGTTACTTATGTTGCTTTATAGAGAGTCACCTTTATTGATCTTTTATCACCTTTGTTTCCTGAATCTTAACTTCTTTGTCTTACTGTACCTTACAATTTGTTCCCTTACTCTGCTTTTTTTAACTATGCTCACTTTCCAAACTAAAATCTATAGTTTAGTTCTCTCACCCTACTTCATTTCTCTTTATCTGTCTCTCTTACACTCCATGTCTGTTTGTATTCCATTCATCTTCTGTTACTCAACCTTTTTCACTCTTTTTCTCTTAGTGTTGTTTCTTTATTTTATCTATCTCTTTAAGACATTTAGGTACTCTTAGTCTGTTTATTTCACAGACTGTTTGTTTCGTGTATTACCACTGATCATACTCTCATTTTGTCTCTCACTTTACTTTCCTTTAGACAGTCATTCTTTGAGTGCTATTATTTCTTTCAAATTATTCTGTCTCGGTCTTTTTCTGTCCCTCAGTCTTCTTTTCTTTCACTTTCTGTTTCAATCACTTCTACTTTGTTTTGTTTTATAAAATAACACTATAACCATATTTTTACTTTTCTTCCACAGATACCATGTTTTTAAAGATTTTAAGTTTTTCTTTATTACTATTTCTTAGGTAAGTATAAATAATAAAAATACTTTTTCAACACTGTGTCATTTCTTTGAGTATCCTGGTCATACTAGTGTTGTGTTTTATGTGAGCACTTCCATGGAGGATTGGCTGCACGGTCACAAGGAGCCTCTTAAAAATTAATTTAAGAAATCAGCAACATTTCAGTGAGTCAGTTCACTAATGCGGATGTGTCAAAACATTGCAGGTAAATGATATGTGTTACAGAACTTTAGAGGATATTATCAAGGGGGTTTTATTCTGCATTTTTGAATTTAAAAGCCAAGATAGCGGAGATAAAATTATCTCTCTAGTATGTAGCAGATGCTAACACCAGTTAGCGACATCTAATAACAGATAATGACTATATTGGGATTTGCTTTGTTTTTCTTTGAAATTTAATATAATTGACATACAAAGTTAGCATTGCAAGATGTTAGTGACTGGAAACAGTTCCTAACATTGCTATCTGTTTTTACCCACTTTGGAACATATTTGTGCCATGTTCGAAAATGTTCAAAATCTAATAGCTGCCCCTGAGCAGTTCTTAGGTATGGCATGTAATGGTAGGTAGATAACATGACTAAGACAAATAGCTTGGTAATGGATGAATATTGCTGACATCACAACAATATTTATTTATTTGGACAGATTTTTATCACTTAGGACAGTGGTTCGCATACAATGTTCACCTGTGGGTTTCTTGACCTACTTAGCAGTTTACAGTGGTTCCACACCATTTTATCTAACGGTTGGTAGGTGGTATGTACGTCCTGTTACCTTTCTTAAAGTAATTGGGACACTTTCTATCACTTATTCAATCATCTGTTCACTGATCCAGCCATCCGTTCTCTTAACTATCCACCCTTTTACTTCACTGATGTATCTATGTTTTTGTCCATCTACCCCCTTTCACTTACTAATTAATCTTTATAATCACCCTTTCAGTTAACCATTCTTTCACCTTTTCACATATCAATTTATCTATCCACGCATTTACTTGACCATCATCTACCCTTTCATTTATTTATCTATGTATCCTTTCACACATCCATTCACTAAATCACTGATCCATCACGTGCTCTTTTACTCATGCATCCATCCTTTAACATATCTATCCATCCTTCTAGCCATTCAAGCACCCTTCCAGCCATACATCCATCTATTTATCTTTTCTCTCATCTATACTTGCTCTCATTCATTTATTCATCCATGTTTTCTGTGATTATATAACTATTCTCTTTTCATTCATCCTTTCAGTAATCGGTCCAGCCATTTAGACATTCCAAACTTATTTACTCACCCACCTTTGTACTTTATGACCTGAGTCTTTCTCTGTAGAGTTGTAGGAAGAAGAGGCCTGTAAAGAACAACCTACAGCAAAGGGTGGGGTGCGGTGGGTGAGAGTTTACAATACCTCCTTACATAGGCAGACTGAAAACGTAGAAGTTATCAGTTATACATGATGTTCAGTAACAGGATGTGAGGTTACTGTTAAATGGTGTTGTTTCCATGGCTTTAAGCACTGTTTAAAAAAAGGGAGGGGTCTTTTCAAAGGAGGTGTTGGATGTAATTCCGTGGGCAGATTAAAGCACCTAAACTACAAATATGCGTCTAGCATAGTGTGGTGCTCGACTGGTGGTATGTTGTATGTCTGATTGCATGCAGATATGTAGAACAGCAAATACCTTCACAGAAACAACAAGCAAAGACTATTGGCTTTGAGAATAGGTGCTAGTTCCTTTAAGTACAAAAGCAGTAACCATGGCATTGTTGAATATGTTAATGAAAATACTGCTGTTCAAAATTCATGAGACAATGAAAGAACGTTAATCTGTTTTTTTAATTTTCTTTCATAGCCTTTTTTAAAGAAAGTGTTTCCTAATATGGCATGCTGGTGGTTTTACTTTTTTTATCTAAGACAATGCCTTCTGTTCGTTGAATCAGGAAGCTCCTTTGAGAATTCCAATGTGCGGGAGGGGTGCTCCTGGTGCAGTAAAATCCAAGGCCGTTCCAGCAGGGGCTGTCAGCCTTCTCACAGGGGAGGAGCGCGCAGCTCTCTGAGATGGATACAGTTACACATAACAGGGTAGTGACGTCTGTGGAATTTACGGACGGTTAGGCACCCTAGTGTGCGCCGTGCCCTTGGCACCTCATTACGGCGGACTGGGGAGCCGCGGTGCACAGTTTGGGAATCACTAGTTTTAGAAATTAACTTTGATAATTGTAACACTCCTGAGCGTTAAAAATCGCCGCTGGTCGACGAAAAAATATTGGAAGTAAGCCAACATAGTGATAATTATCGCTAGTTGTTTACGGTAACTAGATTTCTAGAGGCAAAAAACGGGACATTAAATAAAAATAGAAGAAGGACTATTTTTTTTTACTTCTAGTGATGAGAGTGCATGTTAGCAGAGAATTACAAAAGAGGCAGTCTGAACATAATTAAAATGTAAATTTTAATCTGTGTACTTTGGCTGTCAATTACATTGCATTGTGGAATCAACAGGTAACTTTAACTGCTGTATAAAATATAAAAAATATTTCTTTCCATTTTCGGTGGACTGTCTCTAAAAACGGGGAGTTGAGCAATATTAAATGAACTTTGCTGGGATTGGTGGTTAAAAGAAGGGAAAACGTCCTGGCGAATCTATACTTGTTGTTAATATGCTCTGAACATCGTTTATTTGACTTTCGGCAGCTGTCGCCAAAGATTTCCGCAGTGTAACTACGTAATTATTCATTTGAATACATATGTGATAGTACCCCTGTAACAGCCAGCGGCAGTTAACATTACCGCGTGAAAACAAGCGTTGTTTTTATGCACTAATGTGTGCTTTGTAATTAGGAGAGGGGGTTGATTTAGTTTTATTTTCCACACCTCCATGTTAACGCTGCCAAATGCTTCATCAAAGCAGCCCGTGGCACTCGTACGATAAACAAGTTTATTTAAACTGTTTTTCTAACAATAGCCGTGTACGTGATAGTATTTTCGCCTTCAAACAGATTTTGCTTTTAGTTTAACATACGCCTACTATGCTTGTCATTAACTGTCTGTGCGGCACACATGCAAAGTGCTTTTACCGCAGGCGGTGTTATGACGTTCTCACAAAGGTGTTCAGGATCATTTACAAAGATACGGAAGACTTTATCGCTGCCTTGAACGGCAGGAAGTTGCCGATATAGGGGCGAAAACGGCGTCCATAATATGCTTTATAAATTGCAGTCGAACGTAATGTTAGATATAAAGGCATATAACATACGTTTCAATTCGAATTTTGTAAAACATAAGGGCATATTATCAAGGTATCAAGGACGGTCGATACATTTTCGCCGCTTTTATCGACAGGAAATTGGCGATAAAACGGCGATAATGGGTTTCATAATATGCCCTATGGAAATCCTATCGAAGCCTATGTGAGATGTGAAAACATCTAATATGGGCCTCGATAGGAATTCCATACAGCATATTATCAAGTCCATTATCGCCGCTTTATCGGCAGTTTCCTGCCGATAGAAGCGGCGATATTGTATCGTCCATCCTTGATTATATGGCTCATATTATGAAGGCGATTATCGGCGCTTTTTTTAAAGCGTTCTACCGATAAAAGCAACGATAAATTATCACGTCTTCTTCATAATATGCCCCAAGTAGTGCCGCATTCTGTAATTATTGTTCTGAAAATGCGGCGATACTTTAGCTTATAAATAGAGCTCTCTTTGGTACAATGAGGTAGTTCTGAAAAGAACTGTTTGTTTTTGAAGTTTTTTTTTTTTTTTTTCAAAAAAGTTTTTTATTCTTTATAATTTGTAAAACTGGAACCAAATTTTTGAACTGTAAAACAGGAACATAAGAAGATGTTAAAAAATGTGCTGCATTCGAACCTTACATGGTCATTAAATCTTCTTTCAACAAGAGTGAGGCTCTGCTCCCCGTACACAATCAATCCTTTACACTTGTTGCATTTTATATGCACATTCGACAAAAATGGTTTCAACTCCATCTGTGCAGTAGATGGAGATGTAGGTCGTCTTGTCGATGAAGTACTGGCCTCAGCTGGTGGTAGTTCTGTTGCCACAGCTCTTGTCGCTGCCTGTGCATATTGCACAGGGTGGACTTGGCTCATATGTCTCTTCATGGTATGAATCGAAAAGGAATATTTTTTGGAAGGATTTCCTCTTGAAAGTACTGAGCTACAAATTGTGCAAGTTACTTTTGGAGCATTTACTTTTTTTTGATCCTGAGGAAAGGTAAAAAATTGCCAGATGAAAGATTCCTTTTTTTTTTTTAAAGGAACACGAAAATTTTCTTCAGATTCCGAAGATGAATTGCGTGTGGCAGCCATTTCAGCAAAGTCTCCGGAAAGATGAAAAAGGTTCTTCTCCCTTCTGCGCCAAATAGATAGTGAGGGAAGTTGGTGGTTTCTGGAAAATTGCAGAATAGAAACTACTATGAACCAATAGGAAGTGTTCTTTTGTAGTCACATGATTTGACATGCGCGTATTAGGACGTATACGCGGTGACGGAATCCGGACACGTACGTCAATTAGAAGTATCGGTCTAATTTAATGAAGTTTTAAAATGTGAAAAGGAGGAAAGGTACACATTCTCAGATGTTAAATACCTTCATATGGGGTCACAAGAACAATGCCGATAAAGTATTAAACCTTTTTTAATCTTTCAAAATTCTGGGGTGCACGCACTCGGTCGCGCACCACAGTACGTTTTCCAACATTTAGTGACAAGTCTGAAAACGGTAAAATGAAGGTAAGGTAAAGACTTTGTAAACCTCTTGAGACTTACAAGGAGTCCCTAAGCAATTCTGACAGTGAAGAAGTCTTTGTAATACTATGAAAACATTTCTCAAAAATCTAAGATAAAACTATAGAATACATTAAAAAAATATTTAATATTTCGCAATTTAAAAAACCAATGAAATATAATGAAAAAATATAAGTTATAAACAGCTTATAGTTAGGAAGTAGCCTTTTAAAAACCTATGAAATTCAGTGAAAAAACCATAGGTTTTACACACGTTATAGTTAGGAAGTAGCATTTAAAAAACCTATGAAATTCACCAAAAAAACCATAGGTTTTACACCAGTTACAGTTAGCTCGAAATTTTACTCGCATAAAACCATTGAAATTCCCACGTTATAGTTAGTTGGACTCACTATAACTTGCGCGAGCAATGCACTGCTGATGGCATCACATATTACATCACTCATGACATGGTCAGTGACATCACTCATGACATCACTGATGACACCATCCTTGTGACACAGTGACAGACCTCCTTTCACTGTAATCTAACCCTTGAAACACATATTCAAAAATAGAAACTAAAATTTTCAAAAAAATGGAGATACCCATATCAGTTACAACAACCAATTCAGTAATTCCACCATCTATATACACATGCACTCATTCACCAACAGTTCTATATAGTCACGCATACATATACTCACTCATCATATGTAGTGATACACCTATACATCCTCTTACATACCGACAGTCATCCAAAAGTTACTCACACATGCAAATAAACTATTGAACAACCATTTATTTGCATAAACAACAATACACACACTACCACCTTACTTCTAAGGAAACTTACACATACTTACTCTCTTAAACAATCACTTATAGCAACACATACTAATTTAAACTGGAACTCTTACAATCCCTCACTCTCACATATACTCACTTATATACATCAATATTCACATATACTTGATTAAAACATATGTAGTTACTGATAAAGACACTAGTGAGACAGTCATTCACTCACTAACACACACATATACACACTCATCCACCCATACAGTCCTGCAAATATGCTGTCTTCAAAACACATACAAAGAGAGAGTCAGTCATTCATGCATCTATGTGCTAAGTAATACCCCCACCAAACCATACAAACACTCATACTGATACTAACAAAAACATCTAATAACCCATATACATACACATATACATACACATGTAGCTACTCACCAACCCATGCAGCCACTTATACACAAAGTGAAACAATAATACATATATTTAAATATTTTAACATTACTCACTAATATTTATTTTTCAGAAAGACATACATTCACAGGGTGTCATCAGTGATGTCATGAGTGATGTCACTGACCATGTCATGAGTGATGTAATATGTGACACCATCAGCAGTGCATTGCACGCGCAAGTTATAGTGAGTCCAACTAACTATAACGTGGGAATTTCAATGGTTTTATGCGAGTAAAATTTCGAGCTAACTGTAACTGGTGTAAAACCTATGGTTTTTTTGGTGAATTCATAGGTTTTTTAAATGCTACTTCCTAACTATAACGTGTGTAAAACCTATGGTTTTTTCCGTGAATATATATATATATATATATATATATATTTATATATATATATTACCTACTGGCGGTCGCCAGTAGGTATATATAGTTAGGATTTTTTCTCTATGGGATTTTTGAAAATTCTATGTCTAATAACTTTGGCGTTTGTGGACGGAATTGGCTGAAATTTTCAGGAAAATGGCACATTTTGTTTCTGAGCAGCCCTTGAAAATTTGGGGGGGGTTCGTCAAGGGGGGGCGAGAAAAAAGGGGGGTCCCAAAACGTGTTTTTAACATTGAGTTTTCCATAGGGCGGTTGGCCTCATTTTTAGCCCGAACGGCTGAATGGATTTGCACGAAACTTGGCAAAATTGTAGGGACTGGTAGCCCGATGTGCCTTTTGTAGGTCTCAATATATGTGCTACAGTGGATTTTGAGAAATTAACGTTTAAAAAAAGATATATATCTGTAACAGCGGACCGGGCAGCGCTCCAGTACGCGTACTTTTCGCGCAACGGAGCTTTGTGAAGCGAAGCTGATTGGTTCTCCGGCGTCTGTAAACATTCCAAACAGTCCGTAGCGGCCGCCATCTTGTCTCTCGGTAGGATCGAGAGACAAGAGGAGGCCAAAGCGAAGGGGCAAATGACCATAAGGGGGCATAGTAGATCCTCGCTGACCCCCTAGGTTTGATGTGGAGGTTTTAAAAGGGCCCCGCGGGGCAAAAAAAAAAAATAATAATAATAATCGAACGGCTGAATGGATTTGCACGAAACTTGGTAAAATATTAGGGACTGGTAGCCCGATGTGCCTTTGCTAGGTCTCAATATATGTGCTCCAGTGGATTTTGAGAAATTAACGTTCAAAAAAAGATATATATCTGTAACAGCGCTCCGCTTCGCGTACTTTTCGCGTTACGGAGCTTTGCGAAGCTGAATGGTTCTCCGGCGTCTGTCAACATTCCAAACAGTCCGTAGCGGCCGCCATCTTGTCTCTCGGTAGGATTGAGAGACAAGAGGAGGCCAAAGCGAAGGGGGAAATGACCATAAGGGGGCATAGTAGATCCTTCCTGACCTCTTAGGTTTGATGTACCATTTTGCCAAGTTTGGTGTAATTCCGTTCAGCCATTCAGGCTGTAGACGTATGTAAATGTCCTATGGAAAATTGCATGGGGAAAACACATTTGAAAGTGTTGAAATTTAGAACCAATTAAAATGTTACTTTGGTTTTGTATTTGTGTGTGATGAAAGTTAATTGGTTATGTATATATGTCAAATGAGAGGAAACCACAGCCATTTTGTGATACTACTGTCTGAGGTACATTTGTGAGGAATTTTTGGTGGTGAATTTCTGGTGTTTGATTTACACAGTACTAACACTTCTCCTACTTTTAAAAAGGTGAGTTGTTAATTTGTAAGGGGAACTATGTTGTACAATTGAAGATAATTTGAAAAATGTTTTCTGTTATTTATTTGCAGTCCTTCTGTTATACTAAATACTTGATAAAGTTAGTTTTATATTATGTATTACTAAAAACGATAAATGAAAGTGATTATTTTTTTCTGCAATTTACAGCAAGCAATTTCAAAATAAATGGCTCACAATGAAGAGACCGTGGCAATTTCTTTGTAAGGGGAACTATGTTGTACACTTGAAGATAATTTGAAAAATGTTTTCTGTTATTTATTTGCAGTCCTTCTGTTATACTAAATACTTGATAAAGTTAGTTTTATATTATGTATTACTAAAAACGATAAATGAAAGTGATTATTTTTTTCTGCAATTTACAGCAAGCAATTTCAAAATAAAATGGCTCACAATGAAGAGACCGTGGCAATTTCTTTTGAATTGTCCACTACATTGATTGAAATTGAGAGCACCAATAATGAAATATTGTCACAAGGAGGAGATGACTTGTATGATTCCATTAGATTGATTGAAATGGACAGCACCAATAATGAAATATTGTCACAAGGAGATGACTTGAATGATTCCACTACATTGATTGAAATTGAGAGCACCAATAATGAAATATTGTCACAAGGAGGAGATGACTTGTATGATTCCATTAGATTGATTGAAATGGACAGCACCAATAATGAAATATTGTCACGAGGAGATGACTTGAATGATTCCACTACATTGATTGAAATTGACAGCACCAATAATGAAATATTGTCACAAGGAGGAGATGACTTGAATGATTTTTTTGATCAATCTGTTGATGGCGAATTTATCGAATGTTTGGAGACCATAGAGTTACAAGAATCATCATTGCAGACTTTTCATGAGGAAATTGCTGATGAGGACATGTTACTAGTTCTTTCAAATTTAGAAAATTCTGAAGAATAAATTTATATTCAGAAATCAAAAATTGTTTGAGACATTATTCATTTTTATTTTTAATTTATGAGGTTGTAGCGAAGTGATTGTAGTATAAAATGAGACTTATAGTATAGAGTGCAACATTTTTATGTTACATGGTAAGTTTACTCATATTTACTTCCCTTCTGCCACTATATTTTCTCCAATGTGTATTTGACATCTCTTCTTCATCTCCGGCCTCCTTTCTCTCACTGTGTGTCTCCGATGCATCTTATCGCTGCTATTTTGTGTAATTACAGAAGAGAGTAAAATAAAATAGTTCGGAACGTGAAAAGGGGGCAAAGTAGAGTACCCCTCACCCCCTAGGCCTTTTTAGGCGGTCCCAAAAGGATCAGTTTCTGCTTTCCTGAGAGATTATGGTATGAGTTCCATATACCACAATAATTTGCATTACAACATGCAAGATATCTATCTCCTATTACCAACTTTTGGAGATATTCGCGCTAAGCGCGAATATCTCCAAAAAGTAACACCTGCCCTGAGCAGTTCTTAGCCATGTTATCCAATGGGAGGTGGATAACATGGCTAAGAGCATTAGCTCGGTAATGTATGAATATCGCTGACTTTTTAGCGATATTCATGCATTGCGGCCGTTTATTATCGCATTTGCGATAAACCTTGATAATAGCAAGGTTTATCTTCGATAATTTCTGACGATGCTTAGCGGTAAAAAATTCGTTGGTAAGCATCGTTAGCGATAAATATCGCTTAACTTTGGTAATATGCACCAACGTCTGTTAACGTTCGATTCGAAGGAAATGAGGAAGTGTTGAAAAACATTGTCTGCGCCATCTTGCCTTTTTTGAAATGCCACACTTTTGTCGTGCACGGCAGCCATTTTAGATGCCTTGACCAGACCCACTCTCTGCACGCTGTCGATTCGTAGCATGGCTCCCCACCCTCGCAAGCATCTTCCCCAGGCACTGGTCACCCCCGCTCTCTGTCTTATGCATCGGCAATAAACCTCCCCCCATCTGCGCTGCTCTTCCCTGAAAATCACACTCTGTGCCCGCCCGACACCTCCCTTTCGCCCTATTCACTACCGCACCCTCTGACACTCCTCTTCCTCTGTGTCCGATTGTCCAGGCTATCACCTAGCCCTGCAGATGTAGTTTATGGCCCCAGCTGTAAAGAATCACCCCTCTTCAAAGGAGTTATAGTAGATCAAGGCCCACACCCGATGAGATCCGTCACACCACACGTGTTCCTACTATCTGAAAACCATCCTGTATTGTGATTGGGGAGGGGACCGAGCCTGAAGCGGAAGATTCCAGGAATGACTCTTTGTACATCAAAGTTTTTACAATTATGTGTCACATTAAAAATATATAGCACTCCAACAAAGTAGTAGGAATATAAAACTTTAATAACATATAAATATATACAACAAAACAAAAACAGTAAAAACATTTAAACAACGAAGAGACCGTGGCAATTTCTTTTGAATTCCTGATGAGGACATGTTACTAGTTCTTTCAAATTATGAAAATTCAGAAGATGTTGCCTGGGGGTGGGTCGTCAGTAGCAGTCTGTTGTGCGAATAGTTCCAAGGCAGCAGAACGCGCTGAAATCTAGATGGCACGAAAGTGATGTCTAGTAAGTTGCCGCCCAGCAAATAACGGCGTGGGGCGCCGCGGGGGTGAGTGAGTCCAGTAGGCACCACAGCTATTCTTACCGGCATTGCAGAATTACTGCTGGGGACAATGCCTGTGCTGTAGCAGGGTCACAGCAGAAACAAAAAGGATTCTGTTGAAGATGATGTTGGTTTTCAATTTGAAAACAGTTCTGGTGTCAACTGCTATGCTAATGTAGTGGTTAATGTTTTGTTTTCTCTAGAAAATGTAAAAGAGGGGGAGGCAGTCCAAAGTTCCGTTAAAAGGGCAAAGGAAAGGATCGGTGGTTTGAACTATCAGTCAAAAAGGGGAGGGGGTGCAACAATTTTTCCTACCTGGTCACACTGTGCTTTCACCGGAACTGAGGTCTGCAGGATTCTAGTAATTCAAAGTGAGGCTGGCGCCAGCATGGGAGCGCCGACGTCCCGCGGATACAGTTTCGTCACTCCACGGGCGATCATGGCAGTCATTCCCCATCGGGGGTCGGAGACTCCCGCGGCTCCTCTAGAATCTTCAAGGTCGTGGAGGACTACGGTGGTGGAGTCAACCAGTGACCGGGCCATTTCTTTATGCTGGGCCCGCTCTTGCCAGGTCGACCGCCATTTTGAGAGTTCGGTAGCTACTGGCGATCGCGGGGTCAAATGAGCGGACGGGCTCCACCCTGCCGGGCGAGACGTTGCAGCATGGCCACAGTGGAAGAACCCTTTTCCGGGCGCCTGGAGCGCTGAGGGTGCAGCTGGGAAGCCTCCACCTGGGGAGGCGGGAGAGGCCTGTTCGCACCGTCTCTCCCTCCCAGTGCACCCCACGGCGTCTCGCTTGAGATTTGTTATGGCCGGACCAGGCGATGAGGACGAGGGGGGGGGTCGGAGGCATGTGCAAGACATCCCCCCCCAGTGTTGTCGCAGCCATTATTCAAGAAAGAAGAAGTGTCCCGTCCGTCTTCGGGCCGGGCTTCCGGTAGATGTCGGCCGGACGCCCCTGGCTCTGGCCCCATGAACGGGTTTCTTGGTTTATCGGCTGCAGCCGGATCCCGTCGGCCTCGGCCCCCCGACCGTTGGTGGCCGGACCGGAAGAGCATGTGGCGGGACTACCTGCAACTCTCAAGGGCCACCGCGGCCGGACTGGGAGAGAGAGGGGAGGGTCGAGGAGACATTCCCCCCCCCTGCAACTGTTCAGCGTTGTAAAGGCAATCCCCTGGCCGGGTCCCGCTGGCCTCGGCCTCTCCTCCGGCTACACCCTACGTTAGGATCTCCTGGCCGAGGCGTGGCAGCAGGACCCGCCTTATATGGGCTGCTCCCGGCTGGGCGTAGCCGCAACCCTGCCCCACCTTGGAAGTTTCCAGAGTGGGGGCGGATGTTCTACTGACTTGCATTTTCCCTAGTCTATCGATTTTTTTGGCGTGACAGGCGGTGGGACAGCGAGGGGTGATTTGGTTTCTCTTACTGTTTTTCTGGTCTCTCACCACTGGCATATTTTAACGTTTTCTTGTTTCTAGGACATTAATAGGTTTTATCATTACGTTATGTTATCGTTTCTTTGTTCGTTGTTTAATAAAAGTTCATGTTCATCAGTGGCCTACTGATTTTCGTTTTCCTATTCTTTTCTTTCCAGGTTGTTTCATGCTAAAGTTTCTGTTAACAGGATACAGTGATCACTTCGTTATTATTGCATATGTCCTTTTCACTAGGGGTGCTCTCTGGTCGGGCCAGATGACGTATCTCTAGTAAATGGTCCGGGTGAAACAGGTGCATCAATCAGTGGGGAGTAGATAGGCATGACAGATTACAACGGGGGAGAAAGGTCCGCATTACGTACCCTTTCACTATTTGCAAAGATTTTCCTACGTATATTTGCAAACAGGGAATACCTCCAAAAAGAACCAATTCCCAAACAGTCAATGTTTGGGGAAACAATCAATCAATGAGGAACGAAATAGGCACGACGTGTTAAAGGTTTGCGTTACCTACCCTTCACTATCTGCAAAGGGAGAGAGAATATTCCTATTCTTCCTCGTTTGCAGGCAGAGAAGATTCTTAAGAGAACCAACTTCGAACAATTCAATGCTCGATTCAAACAATCAACAAGGGGTACTGTGAACACAATTGAACGCCGCTTATGTACATACACATTGGTATTATCAACAGGTTGTTCCTAATGTTTCTATTTTAGGGAGGTCAAAAAGAGATCCCATTAGTGGCCTACTGATTTTGCTCGATTCCTTTTGTTTTTTTACACGATTTTTCGCTATCTGCAAAGACTAAACAGAGTATTGCGACTCTGTGCTTGTTTGTAAATAGAGAATGAACCAAAGAGAACAATCAATCAAATGGAGAGAGAAGCAGGCATGACGGATTACAACGGGGGCAACGGGGGCAAAGGCCTGCGTTAACTACCCTTCACTATCTGCAAAGAGAGAGTACTCCTAATAGAAATGAGGGGTGGGGGCAGCATTCAAAGCAGATCAGTGTGCATAAACACGAAAATGTTTTTACTTACCACGTACTTGATATTCGACAGCTTATGATATTTGCTATTAAAAAACCATAGGTTATAGACCATATATAGTTAGGAATTAGCATTTAAAAAACCTTATTTTACTCACACAAAACCATTGAAATTCCATATATAGTTAGTTGCACTAACTATATATCGCGCACCCGCAATCCACTGCTGATCATGTCACATATTACATTATTCATGACATGGTCAGTGACATCACTGATGACATCACTGATGACATCTCAAATGACATCACTGATGACATCACTGATGACATCTCATTTGACATCATTCTTGTGCTAATACGATAAACCTCTTCAGACTCTAATATAACCTTAGATACACTCAGTGTATACAGACACTCACACACTGCCACTCATCCATGGAGTTACTCACACACCCAGTCAGTCATGCAAAGAAACAATCTCACCTCCATTTCTTCAACTATACAGTTAAACACACCTTACTTATTGAAACATATACTAACACATATTTACTCTCTTATACAATCCCTGATACAAGTTCACAATGATCGATACAACCACTCACTCATTCAGTGGCTCTCATGCACAGTTATTTATATATGCCAACTCTCACATGTACTGTGTTTAACATATGTACTTACTATGACATGTAGCATTGAGATATCCATTCACTCATCAATACACTCATGCACACAGTCAACTGCCCATGTAGCTGTTTCCACATGCAGTCTTGAACTCATACACCTAGTGAATAAACTGCTCACACATCTATGCATAGAGTCACACACCTTCCAGCCACCCCCACACAAACTCAATCTCCCATAGAAATACTTGGGCAACCAATTAATAACACATATAGCCTCTCGTATAGCTAATGATTAACACATGCAGCAGTTTACATCACAACAGACATAATGATGCACAAATTAAGACAGTTTAGTCACTAACCCATGCATTCAGTGAGACACATTTAATCACTCACTCATACAGTCAGTCACGCACCTACTAAATCCTTCATCCAGACACTTATACATCCACTCATTCTTCAATATGTAAGACATATTTTAACTTTACAGAAACATACAGTCACTGGATGTTGTCATCAGTGATGTCATCAGTGATGTCATTTGAGATGTCATCAGTGATGTCATCAGTGATGTCACTGACCATGTCATGAATGATGTAATATGTGACATGATCAGCAGTGGATTGCGGGTGCGCGATATATAGTTAGTGCAACTAACTATATATGGAATTTCAATGGTTTTGTGTGAGTAAAATAAGGTTTTTTAAATGCTAATTCCTAACTATATATGGTCTATAACCTATGGTTTTTTCAGTGAATATATATATATATATATATTCACTGAAAAAACCATTGGTTTCAGACATGTTATATTACATCATTCATGACATGGTCAGTGACATCACTGATGACATCTCAAATGACATCACTGATGACATCATCCAGTGAATGTGGTTTGGTTCGATATTTAAATATGTATTATATATATATATATATATAGAGCAATCTGCCTTGAAGTTGAATTGATGTATAAGTGTCTGAATTGAGAATTTAGTAGCAGAGTGAATGACTATCTAAGTGATTAATTTAAGTGTCTCACTAAATAAAAGAGATACTGATTAAAATTTGTGAATAACTGTATCACTCTATCTCTTGATGTGTAAAGTACTACATAAGTTGGTTAGTAGCTATGAGACAGTGTATATTAGTTATTAATTAGTTACGTCAGTATTTGTAGGTAATAGTAAATGAATGTGTGTGTGGTTGGGTGGGAGGTGTGTGGCTGTCCAAAGATGTGTAAATTATTGATTTAGTAGGTATATGAGGTTAAGACTGTATGTGAAACAGTTGTTTGAGTGAGTAAATCTCTTTATGGGTTTGATGAGGAGTAAATATATTTAAATGAGTAAATATATTTCTCAATAATACATGTCCAACAAACTAGAATTAGAAAAGGCAGTGTATGTGACAGGCGGCTTCCCTTTCGTGCCCGGCCATCTGGTCACCCGGATCCCCTCGGCCATCTGGTTGCCCGGATCCCATCAGCCATCTGGTCGCCCGCAATGCTTTCCTATGGGGGGACCAGATGGCCAGACTTCCCTGGAAGTCCTGATGAGGTGCCATTTGCCTCCTGGATCCCAGCGAAGGCTCCAGGAGGTCGGGTACTTGCGCGCCTTAGGTCCCCTCTGTCACCTCGTGTGCACAGATTACAAGAAAGAGGGATAATTTTCCTCCGGATTACTAGGGAGAGGGTCAGTCAGATCTCCGTGAGGTCTGGCGATTCTGAATTAGGGGAAGGCAGGACACGGGCCCGCCCGCCGGGGCCCCCAGGGGCCCGGGGACGCTCCTGCCTCTCAGCCCCTTGTCGATGGTCGTTTTTCTCTGAGTTTTCACAGGCAGTCCTCCGTGAGGTCTGGCCATGCTGAGAGGGGGAAGGCAGCCCTGGGGCCCGCCCG